>NW_023270231.1:18547395-18801733 GCF_011800145.1 Mirounga leonina | reverse complement strand
TTGATATGTGTTCTAACTTAATAATTTTTCACATTCTAGATAAGTCAGCCTTTTTTTTTTTTATGACTTATTGCTACTGATTTCTCACCTTTAACCTCACACAAAAGGTCAGTTCCACCCATGATTATATTCCAACTAAATATATCTGACCACTGCTTGCACAGTAGGATGGATGTAGATACCATATTTTATTCTAAGGTACTGGAGAGCAAAAAGTTTGGATGATGGACAGGCTTTTAAGATCACTGCTGCCCTGGATGTCCTCTAAGTTTTCTCCCCAGGAAGTAAAGGGGGGGGGAATGCTTCCTCTCAGTTGGCACCTCTCTATACCCATCCACATGAGATTTCATAAACATTCTACAGAGTATTAAGAGCATTCTAAATATCTGACTGACCCTGAAGTATAGCCAGCCTTTCCTATACAGGTTCCTCTCTGACAGCTACAACCACAGATACTGTCCCTTTCCAGAAGGCCCATGGGCTTAAAAACCTGCACACTCAATCTAACACTTGAATGCATACTTGGAGCAATTATACGCAGGGCTAGGTGAGATAGGAACAGATAGATCTTTCCTTCCAAACTGTCATTTTTGCAAGCTAGACACCTGCAGTCCTAAAGGGAGAAAGGACCTGCTTGAGGTCCCAGAACTTCTTGGTAGAGCTTCCACTCATCCTCCCAAAGAGTTCCGCTCTCATCTTATATAACTTGTATGTCAAGTCTGAGTCCAGCACCATAAGAGCTGCAAAGGCTCCTTATTTACCTGCATGCCCACTTCCCACCTATTACAATGCCTGGAAACTGGGGATGGACAATGGAAGAGAAAATCAAGAGGCGCCCAAGTCAAAAACTAGAGGACAAGGTAGAAGAAGTAATTATGAGTTTGAGAAAAGTACAAACAAAATGCAGTGGGGGTTCAGAAGGCAGGTGTCCATGAAGTGGTTGAATGCCTGAGCTCTGAAGTCACTCAGAAGTAGGCTTTTTCATTCAGGCACTCAACAAATATTCACTGAGGGTCTACCTGGTACAGGCAATTGATGGATAGGTGAGCAAGACAAAAACAGGCCCTGGTCGCAAGATGAGGAAAAAACGAGCAAGGAAACACAATTTCAACTGATGACAAATGGTATGAAAGAAAAATCACAGGGGTAGTCTAACAAAGAATGCGTGCATGAGGGGGCAATTTTAGACAACACAGTCAAGGAAAAGCGTCTTTGAGCCAGTAACATTTAAGCTGACACTTGGCCTTGCTCTACAGACGGCCAACTGTGTGACCTTGCGCGTGTCACTCAACCTCTCTGAGTACCAGCTTTCGCATCGGGATTATGGAAGCATAACCAAGAACCTCACAGGGCTGGAAGAATGTAAAAGTCAATGAACCTAAGTCACCTGCATGCACTTAGTGGATGCCTTGGTTGTCATTCTGGGAAGGTTAGAGACCTGTGACATGTGGGAAAGATCAAGAGAGGATGGAGATGCAAGGTCGGTCCAGGACCACTCTCTCACCTCTCTCTTTCCTCCAAGATTGCGGGTTCCAGGGCAGGGGCCAGGTGGTCTCCTCTCTGACCCCGGAGCCCCGCTCTGCGCCAGGGGGAGAAGCCAAGAGCTAGGAATGTGGGGGCACGGGGGTCGGTAACACCCGGTCGCCAGGCAATCACTCGCGCCCGTTGCGCGGTGGCCTGTCCCCGCGGCAGCCATTTTGGGTGTCCTCACCGCGGGGAGTTTCGTCACGCGGCCGCCGGGCACAGCGTGGCAGGGCGCGTGCCGGCGTGGATGGGTGAGCCCCTTCCCATCCGGGGCGAGAAGCACTCCACCACCCGGGCTCAGGGGGACCTCAGGGGCAGGTCAGCCTGCTGCAGGCGGGGAAGCTGCCAGGCAGCGGGAGGGTAGGGGTCCCCAAGATGCGCGGACCCCCCCACCCCCACCCCGGCCCCGGCATCCCCGGCAGGGCGCGGGGGCTCCTGACATCCCGCCCGGGGGGGGGGGATCTCCGCGCCGCCCCCCCGCGAGCGCGCGCCCCCGCCCCGGCCCTCGCCTCTCCGCGCTCTCGCCACCCAGCCCGGCCCGGCCCGCCGCCCGCGACTCACCGCTCCCCGCCGCCCGCGCCGCTCGCAGGACCCGCTCCGCGCCGCCTGCGCCGCCACCGGAAGCGCTTCTCCCGCCAGAGCGGCCCCGCGCGCCGCCGCCGCCCGGTGCGCGCCCTCGGAGCGCGTCCCCGTGCGGAGCGAGGCGGCCGCGTGGAGCCCCGGACCCGCCCCGGAGTCGCGGAGCTCTCCGCCCAGCCTCGCGCCGCGCCCCGCGCGCTCCCCCGTGCCCGCGCTTTCGCGGCTGGCTCCTCCCCGCTCTCGGTCACCATGGTGAACTCCCAACTTCTTCCTCGCCGCTTGCGAGGCCCTCTCCGCTCAGGCCAATGCCATTGCTCTCCATTTGGGTTTCCCCGAGGGGACCACCCCTTCCTCGATCATTTCTTTATTGCCAGGGTCTTGCAAAGAGTCCGCAGCCACCCATTCACTCACTCATTTGTTCATTTAAAGCCGTGTTTCCCGGGGCACCTGGGTGGCTCAGATGGTTGAGCGTCTCCCTTCGGCTCGGGCGGGTCATGATCCCAGGGTCCTGGGATCGAGCCCCACATCGGGCTCCTGGCTCAGTGGGGAGCCTGCATCTCCTTCTCCCTCTGCCTCTCCCGCTGCTCATGCTCTCTCTCTCTGTCTCAAATGAATAAAAAATCTTTAAAAAAATAAATAAATAAAGCCATGTTTCCCAAAGTGTGGAGTTTGGCACCGGTGGTGCCACATGGCAATTTTAGGCGACACAAAGGCCACGAACTGACTTATGTCTTTTAAAGAACGGCTCTGGCTACTGTGTGGAAAACAGGCCATAGGGCAGGTGATGCGGAGGCAGAAAGACGCCAGGAGGGAGGCTACCGGGTTGGCTTGGATCCGGTTGATAACAGATGAGGTGGTGAGAATTATTGGGTTCTTGGGTATATCTTGGGGGCAGATGAAATCTAATATATGGTGAATTACATCGTGTTCATGGAGAAGACCTCAAATAACCTATAAATACAATGCAATTCCAAACAAAATTCTGACAAATCTAGTGTAGGAGTGTGTATGTACAACTTGATGACTATAAAGTGTATATGGAAAAATAAAGAACCAGAAATAGCCAAAACAATTTTGAAGAAAAAGAGTAAGGTGGAGTGACTCATCCTATAAATACAGGGTGGTAGTGTGTTCGTGCAGAGATCAACAAATAGCTTAGTGCAGCCACATAGGGATACCTGACATGGACCCTGCTCAAATAGAGATGTGCTCTGACCTGGCAACCCAAGAGAGGGGGCAAAGATAAAGATTCACTAAATAATACTGGGACAATTGACTCTCTACCTTATATCGCATACGACTCAGCTCCAGATGGATTAAAGACCCGGGTATGAGAAACAAACTCCCAAGTTTTTAGCAGACAATGTAGGAGGGTATGTTTATGACCGTGGGATAAGGAGACATTCTCAAATAAATACAAAAAGTACAAAATATAAAGGAAAGATTGAAAAGTTAAGCCTTAGAAAAACTCAAAAATTGAGTTTAGTTTAATAGCTCACCAACGATAGCATAAGAGAAGTGAGAAGTTCACGGACTGGGAGGGAATATTTTCAATGCATGGATGTGGTAAAGAATACCTATGCAGAAGGGCGCCTGGGTGGCTCAGTCGTTAAGCGTCTGCCTTCGGCTCAGGTCATGGTCCCAGGGTCCTGGGATCGAGTCCCATATCAGGCTCTCTCCTCTGCGGAAAGCCTGCTTCTCCCTCTCCCACTCCCCCTGCTTGTGTTCCCTCTCTCACTGTGTCTCTCTCTGTCAAATAAATAAATAAAATCTTAAAAAAAAAAAAAAAAGAATACCTATGCAGAAAATATTACAAAAAACCCTTTACAAACTAGTAAGAAGAAATAACCCAATGGAAAGACATACAAAAATCAGGAAAAACAAATGGCCCCCATACATAAGTATAGATATTCAAACTGGCCAGTGATTTGGGCACTCAGCATGGGCTTCACAAATAGTTTTTTGGTGGCATTCCTTATCCTCAGAATTCCTCTGAATGTAGGACCAGTTTCTGTTTGGCTCAAAAAGATTAAAAAAAAAAAAAAATCCCTCCCTCACAGAACTTATTGGCAAGGATATAGACATGTAAACAAATAATTACAAGAAATGATTACAATTCAATATAAAAATTGCAAAAGTATAATGTGGGCTGTTTGACTAAGGGCTATGAGGACGTGGAGGAGGGACTGCCTAGCTTGCCTGCAGAATGGGGTTGCAAGAGACAGAGAGCAGAGGCAGAGTGTATCAGTTATCTGTTGCTGCAGTAATGTTACAGCAGAACCATAAAACCTCAAGAGTATATACAACAAGGAACATTGATTTTTGTTCCCCAGTCTATGCTGACTGGCAGTTGTGCTGATGGAAGCTGGGCTCAGCAAGGCTTACCCATGTGTCTGGTCAGCTGTGGGCTGTCGGTGGCTTTGTGGATCTTAGCAGGGCTCTCTCACTCTCTGGGGCCTCAGCTGGGACAAGTGGACCGACAAGGGAGTGGAGGAGGGAGAGAGGGAGGGAGAGAGAGATAAAGGAAGGAAACTCAAGGCCTCTTAAGGCCAACGCTTGGGACTGACATGCCTTCACTTTCACTCATCCTACGGGTCAAACCAAATTACAAGCCCGGCCCAGATTCAGGGGAAAATAGATTTTATCTCTTGATGGGAGGAGCTGTAAAATGACATTGCAGATAGGTGGAGATATACAGGCAGGTGGAGAACTGGGGACATCCTTTATCAAAAATTCCATCATTTGTGTTTCTTTGCCTTCTCAGCATCCTGATTTATTTTGGGGGAGCTCCCCTGTCTCACTTCATTTGATCCTGGTCAGATTGTCAATCATTTATCTTCTCACACCTGCCACAGTCCTGGGTACAAGACCCAAGCTGGACCAAACAGAATCCTGTTCTGAATTTATATGTGGACTCATCTCGTGCCCCTCCCCTGACCCTACTGGGGTTATGGAGCTGGGAGAATGTGGATCAGGGGCTGTCTGTCGGGGTGGCTTTCTGCCACTCTGAAGAAGAGAAACTAAGTTGAAAGATGCAAAAGAGACAGAGTTCAGATGACATCATTTCAGAACCTGGCTTAACCAACCTGGGCTCCTGGGCTTCCAGTTATGGGAGCCAATAAAGCCACCCGCATACCCCTCCTTTTTTTTTTTAATCACAAAGCTCTTTCCAGTTAGATTTCTATTCCTGATTGACTTGGGGTGAGGTTCACAGAGATGGTGACATCTGAGCTGAGTGCAACTAAATTTTAAAAAGTAGGAGGCAGACGGAGGAAGTAGAAATGAGCTGAGGATGTAAGAATGAAAAGTAAGTGTCCACATGTGTTCCTCCTACCATTGTTTCAAATAAACAGCCTTTGGAAACTAAGATAGTACGGAAGCTAAGATAGTATTTTCCAGCTTTGTTGATGAGGAGGTGGAGTGCTGGGGAATTCTTGCTAGGCTTGCATCAACAAAGGTTGCAAAACCCTTGCGTTTTAATATGGACTTTGAACCGTTCAGGGCATGGCAAAAATAAAACAATGCTTAAGTCAGCAAAGAATGGGATACATTTTTGAGCATACTAAAAGTTCAGTGAGCTGAAGAAAGATCTTGCTGAGTATATCACAAGATGAAGTTTTTCTCACAATAGAACAGGGAATTTGGTGAGAATCAATTTTTTTATATTAGCATTCTAGTGAAAACTTTAAGTTCCAGATTTTATTAGGCAGGTATTTATGATGACAAAATAAATACACAATCGTATGAATTTGAAAAGAATGGGAAAGTTCATGCACACACTCCATGCTCTTCCTCAGCACTGTCCCTGATAGATTTTTTTTAAGTTAAGTTTTCTTTTTCTTTTTTTAAAGATTATATTCATTTATTTGACAGAGAGATACACAGCGAGAGAGGGAACACAAGCAGGGGGAGTGGGAGAGGGAGAAGCAGGCTTCCCTCCGAGCAGGGAGCCTGATGCGGGGCTCGATCCCAGGACCCTGGGACCATGACCTGAGCTGAAGGCAGACGCTTAACGACTGAGCCACCCAGGCGCCCCGACATTAAGTTTTCTTCTAGCATTTTCTTTTCTGACCCATCAAATTTCTGTTCATCCTGGGCTTGAGTTTCCACTCTCTGTACAAATGATGGAAGCACTCGGCCCAGTGCTAAGAACACAGGCTCTGGACGCAGACCAACTTGGCTTCTCTGCCCAAGAGTCCATCTCTGCCCTGATTGGTTATGAGACCCTAAACTGATAAGCTCCTTAACTTCACTGTGCCTTGGCTTCTCTGTTTCTAAAGCCACTATGGTGTGAGATGATCTGAGATGAGGTATGTGCAGAGCTTATCAGGGTGCCTGGCCACAGGAAGGCTCAACACTGGAGGCTCAATGCTTGAGAGCTGTTGTCACCAGGGTCCCAGCTTCATGGCTCCGTCAGCACTCTTGTGTGGGCACTGAACTCACAGCCTTCCACCATGGTCTTAATATCCTGTCTTCTCTCTAGACCATGAGCCCCTTTAAAATTAAAAAAAAAAAAAAAAAAAGATCTTACTCAAAGTTCTATCTCCAGTTCTAGCACAATGAAGGGCATGCGGTGGATTTAGTACGCATTTGCTGAACATGTGGTTAGATCGTGATGTGCGTATTTTATGATCTGCTGTCTTCATTTAAAGTTAGAGTTCAGGGCAACCCTCTCCGGTTCCCTCCCTCTTTGGGAGCTTTGTACTATTGCTCAATAAACTTTGCTTTACTATCATTCAATAAAATTAAAATAAAAAGTTGGAGTTCATAAACATTTTTCTCGGATTACGTTATAATCTTCATTATTCATTCATTCCTGCTTTAATTCAATCGATGCTTATTGAATACCAATTATATATCAGTAATTGTTCCAGGGACTGGGGATTCTACATTGAAAGGAATAAATTTAACCCCTGCCCTCAGGCAACTGACATTCTAGAAGGAGGAGACAAACAGTAAACCCAGTGAATGAGTACAGCATAGAATGGTGGGAAGTGCTAGGATAAATAAAGCAGGGAGAGGTGGCAGGGAGTGTCCTCAGGGCAGACCTCTGGGGAAAGGGTCCTCAGTTACTTGAATGACTGTGGAACATCCCACTGAGCGGATGTATCATCATCCACTCAAGCTGGTGAGGGGACTCTTTTATACACTATCCACTCAGGTGCATTTGATTTTGTGGGGATTTTTTCCTCAGGAGAGGGAAGGCCCTGGAGATTCTGTATCCAGCAGCTCAGTGGAACCTTATAGAAAGGCAGTAGGGCAATAACAGTATTCGTGTGCCCGCTGTGAGTGGGGCGCGGAGAAGTCCTTTTCACAATTCTCTGCTCTAGTCGGCACAGGAACCCTGAGGGGTGAACTACTTGTATCAGTTAGGGTTCACGGGAGAATTAGAACCAATAGGATGTATCTCTACTTCTATCTTCTACTGAGAAATTTCTGGTAAGGAATTAGCTCACGTGATGAGGGGGTGAGGTTGGCAAGTGTGACATTTGTGGGACAGAAGAGCAGCCTAGAGTCCCAGACAGGAATCGATGCTACAGTCTTGAGAGGCTGAACTTCTCTGGGAAAATCAGTTTTTGCTCGCAAGGCCTTCCAACTGATTGGATGAGGCACACCCTCATTAAGGAGGGTAGTCTTCTCTATGTAAAGTCAACTGGTCATAGGTGTGAATCACATCTACAAAGTACCTTTGCAGCAGTACCCAGGTAGGTGTTTCATGGAGTAACTGGGTCTGTAGCCTAGCTCGGGTGACACAAAAACTAAACATCATGCTCCACTTCACCTGATTTTCCATCTCCACTTCCACTCTTACCTCTAATAATCCATTTCCTGATCTTCTCAGATCATGTCATCTCCTGTTTTAAAATCCTCAGTATCTCCCAATTTTGCTGGCAATAAAATCTGTTTTATGTGTTTTACTGACAATAAAACTCCTTACCATGGCCTATGGACCCTCATTCTCCGTCTTGTCCTATGTCTTCAGTTTGACCACATGCCACTCTCCCCCTTGTTCATATTAATATCGCCAAACTTTCTGAATCCTGAACGGACCAACTTATTCCTACCTCAGGGCATTTGCATATGCTGTTCTCACCGCCTGGAATGCTATCAGGTCAAACGTCACCTCCTCAGAGAAGCCTTCCCTGACAGCCTGTCTGAATAGCTTCTCCCACTCACATTGGAGATCATCATTCTTTTACTTCTTTTACTGCATTGTCACTATCCAAAATGACTTGTTTATTTATTTGTTGACTTGTTTCTTCTCTGTGTCTTCAGCTAGAATGTCCTACTAAAGGCAAGGATTCTATCTGCTGTATCCTCCGATGTATTCTCAGCTCCTTGAACAGTGCCTGCCACAGTTCCCCACCCTGCCCAAATCATGCCACCACACCACTGTGGTGAGGACCCTGTGGCCTCCACCCCGACCACTGGACACTGAAGGTTGCACAAGAGTAACTTCTGCTCTGGGAACTGCTTGCTGCAGCCATCACTGGAAGGGATGCTCCACTGGCTGGGCAGGTGCATCTGATCGGCTGAGCTGAGGTCATGTGCCAGTAGAACATGAAGCCTTTCCTATAAAGGCCAATGCTCACTTCCCCCACTCTCACACATCGTGGGGAATTGAATCACTCCAGAAAGTTCCCTCATGCCCTTTCTCAGTCAGTGCCCTCCCACTCCGGATGTAACACTGTCCTGCTATCTATTACCTGCTCTCTCTGATTTCTATCACTCGTTTCTAATTAGGTTTGTCTGTTCTGAAACTTCATCTAAATGGAATTGTACAGTATATGCTTTTGTGTGTGTGTGTGTGTGTGTCTGGCTTCTTTCACTGAGTATGTGTGTTTTTGTTTTTTTTTTTAAAGACTGTATTTATTTGTCAGAGAGAGAGAGTGCACACAAGTAGGGGGAGTGGCAGGCAAAGGGAGAAGCAGGCTCCCTGCTGCGCGGGGAGCCCTATGCAGGACTCGATCCCAGGACCCTGGGCAGACGCTTAACCGACTGAGCCACCCAGGCGTCCCTCACTCAGTACGTTTTTGAGATTTATCTTTGTTGTTGGTTTTAGTTGTGGTTTGTTTTTTCTCACTGTGTAGAGCTCTGTTTTGTAAGAATTTACCACAACTTTTGGGTAATGGACATTTACAGTGTTTCCAGTTTAGGGTTATAAATAAAGTTGCTATGAACATTCATATACAAACTTCTTACAGATATGAAAGCAGATTTTTTTTTTTTTTTTTTGCATTTAGTTCTCAATGTTTGGTGGATGTGCTTTGACCCATAAGCTCTGCCTCCAGAGTGATCTTTCCAAGATATGAAGCTCATGTGAATCTGCAACTGGAAGCCTGTTTTTGCCCTCCAGATAAAGTCCAACCTCCTTGGTACGGCATTCTAGGCTTTTTGATACTGACCTCAAACTCTAATAAGTTTCACCTCCTGCCTTACACTCCTGCAGGTACATCTACCAGTTCACTGTTTCTAGAAGGCACCAGGCTGTTTTCTTCCTCCTGTTTTTGCACACATTTTGCATGGAATGCCTTTCTCCCAGAGAGTCTCGATTCTTGGACAAACTGATACACATCCTTCAAAGGCCAGCTCAAAAGACACCTCCTCTAGGAAGCTGCCCTTCAATTTGCCAGGTGCTTTCTGTACTTTCCATTGGGTGCTTTGGTGTGAATCTTTGGAATTAATCATGCTTTGGTATTAATATTGTTGAAGTACTTATTTCGTCGCATATATTTCTGTGATCATGGTCTGTCTCCTCTTTTCATTGGTGAGCTGCTGGAAGGCATAGAAGGGGCTCAGAGCTGTGAAGTCACCTACCTAATGCCACACGGCTGGTGTGACTCTACATTAGGTCCTGTTAACTCTATGGCACACGGTGGAGTACATGCCAATAGCCATGCACCAGGCTGATGGAGATCAAGGGCTCAAGCTCAAAGGTCCTCGAGGGTCAACTGGGTGGTCATGAGAGCAGCAGAGAGCATGGAGCTGAGCCAAGGGAGCAGGGCACACCCACCAGGTGGGGCAGAGTCCGCCCAGCCCCACAAATTGTTGCCCTGGGAATTTGGACTCTGTGGGGCCTCCTTTTCTGAGGAGCCCAAAATCTGTAAAATCTGTAGAATTTCCTAACTTTTGAATGTTGACAACTAAGTTACGATTTTAAACACCAGGTAAGATAATCAAAAGACATCTGTGGGCTGGATCAAGGCCACTGTTCACTAATTTGCTCCTTGCACACAAAGCTGTATTGTACTAAGTCTGCATCCTGATAATTCTAACCTTTAGAAGGTTAAAAATAAAAATGACAAATTACCGCTTGTGGCCCCAACACAGATTCACCTGTAAGCCAAGCCAAATCTCCCAGTTCTCCCCGATGCCCCATTTGCTTAGTGGTTTACTCGCCATGCTCTCTGATGCTGCTGCATTGGGTTAGGGCCCAGGAGGGCACTCTGGGCACCGAGGCGAGTTAGACATGGTCTTACTGGTGGATGCTCAGGGTCCAGTGAGGCAGTGAGCAGACACAGGCAGGGGCCAGGTGGTCTAAGTAGCAGACACAGAGTCCAGAGGGAGGAGCAACTGACACTTTCTGGGTACATGTCAGGAAAGGGCTTCTGGCAGAGGGGATAGATGAACCAGGGTTCTAAGGATGAATAAGAGAAAGTGAGGTGAAGAGGTTCGGAAGAACATTCTTTGCAGAAGGAAGAGTATGTACCATGGGATAAAGGCCCAACCATTTGGGTGTGGGTGGGAGACCTGTGGCTCATGCAGGGAATGTGGTGCATGGGGTGGGCCTGGTGGTAGATCTCAAAGGGCAGGGTTGAGTGAAGAAGGGGCAGGGCTAACCCTCTCCCACCCAGATAGGGGATGTGTAGCCAGGTGACATGCAGGAATTCTGCCTGGGACCAGGGTTGAGGTCAAAGCTGGAGGGAGTATCCTCATGAGGTTCCTTCACTGAAGAGGGAAGAGAATGGGGTCAGGGCCAGAGGTCAAGGACCAAGAGGGGCCGGCAAATCAGAGAGGCCCGAGGAGCAGAGTGGACGAATGGGAAACCAAGGGTATTTCTCCAGGCAAAGTACTGGCGGCAGTGAGATTTCATGCTGTTTTGCCCAAGTCCTAGGAGGGATCTTTTAAAACAATGACTCAACCCTGGTACTGGCTTAGAAGCACCTGGGAGCTTTTGAAAATTCCCATTTTTTTCCCCCTATTCCCCAAACAAATTAAATCAGAATCTTAAAAGGTTGGGACCTGCAATCTGGATTTTTAAAGCTTCAGTGTGCAGCCAGGGATGGAAACTGCTTCTGTAACCGGATGGACCAGACACCAAAGAAGCAACAAAATCATCCTTCAATTGATTCCAAGTAGCCCGTCCATTCTTGAGACACAGGGGGTTTGCCTCAGGATCTAAGTGCTAACTGCAGAGTTGACCTGCCATCTGCTTATTTGAAGGGCTGGATGGTAGTCAACACGTAGACAGGCCTTAGACTTTCCTTCCTCAAATATGCAGACAATAATCCTGAAAGCATTCCTGTTTGGGGGTGAAAGCCCAGCATGTCTCACACACAAAGCATCTGAAAAACACATCATGAATTGGCTCTTTGTTTAAAAATAAAGCAACACTAAATATCACTTGGAAGCCAATTATGTCTTTAAATAGGTCCTGGAGGCTAAACACAATGTTGATTATTCTGAGAAAGCTGACTCACTCCGTTATGCGTTTTAAGGAACTGGTTCATTAGTCAAATTAATCTTAACATAATAGGGCAAAAATTAGGGAAAATAATACTTCACATTTCTTTTTGCTCTGGTTAAGTACTCGCTGTTCCGTTTTTTCTAACTCTTCTGAGAAGAATTCCATATCCTGCTTGCTCTTTAGATCCAATCCATTCGTTCATCCACCTCATATTTCCCGAGCACCTCCTCTGTGCCTGCACTAGACAGGCACCAGTGAGGCTGAGTCCCTCCCTTTGTGGAGCTTATGTTCCAGTGGGGGAGATGGCATTGAACCAAGACATATGGGATTTCAGGGAGTGAAAAGTGGAATGAAGAAAGCTGGTTAAGAGAACAGAGCAAGGTGAGGATGGGGGTAGTAATTCAGAAGGGGTATTCAGGGAAGGCTTCTCTTTGGAGGTGACAGTTAGAGCAGAGACCTGAATGAAGGGAGGGAAGGAGCCATGCAGAGATCAGGCGAAGAGCATGCCAGGCAGAGGTAAGGGCAAGTGAAATAGCCTCAGGACTAAACCGAAAGCAGGGGCTGCAAAGAAACCTTTGAGTTGATATGGGAATTTCTGAGAAGAATATTGATGAGACAGAATCGGGGCTCCAGCTGACACACACATAGTGTCTTTGTGGTCACCCTCTCTGGCAAATGAGTTACACTCCTATCTGTGACTGAAGCCACCCCAAGTCGTCTGGCTCCTAAGCAGAGCCCGTGCTGGATTCTAGCTCCTCCTCATTCCCTTGGCTGGGGGCATAATTGTGCCAATGTCAATGGAATCAAATCCATCACCTTGTTGCCTTATGTTTTGAGCTTTTGAGGTCTTGATTTAGAAAGTCTCCCCAAATGCTAAATCATAAAGATATTCTCCCATATTTAATTCTTTAGTTGTGCAGTTTTATGCTTCACCTTTAGATTTTGAATCCATCTAGAATCTACTTTTGTATATAGTGTGAGGTAGGGATTCAACTTTATTTTTCTCCAAAGAGTAAGCCAGTTTTTACTATACTATCTACTAAACTGTGGGTTGGGATATTTAAGGAATGTAGGGATTTACTCCTTCCCAAGATTGGGAATGATTTCTTCAGGCTAAAAGTGGAGGAAAGAAGAGGGAGAACATTGAAAATCCAGATATTAATAAGTTCCAGGGAGAGGGAACCTGTCTCCTGCTTCCCTGGCAGACCCTATAATGAATATAGGGAGATGGAATCTTAGCTTCATAGACATTGTCAGGTTCTTAAGGATGAGTGGTGGAAACAGCTCTTGCAGACCTGACGAGTCCTGGAAGATAGGAATGAGGGATATATAAATGTTGACATTTGCATTATCATATCAATGTGTAAATAGTGGCCTCTTTGAAATAATGAAGGCTCAATGGGCCCGCCCTCTCAATGGGCCTTGGAACTTAGATGCAGCCCCAAGAAAATGGAAGGTGGATAAAACTTTAATGGAGATAAACTTTCAACCACCTCACTGGAATGGGAGCTCAAAAGAGAGATTTAATTCAATTATGGAAGTTGCTCACATTCTTGGTTGAGTGATGTTCCAAACATATATCTTAATTATTTCACTTTTGTTTTACCATATCAACTAATATGTCGAACTAAACCTGTTGATTAATTGCAATCATAAGCTGGCTAAGAATACAAGGGTTTGGCAAAAAACAATGAAGCATCTTGTAAAAATCAGCTGCCTCTATGAAACTTATAAAAATATTATATAATTTATTATCATTTATAAATTTTGTTCTATACATCCTTTGTATCAGTATATTTATAATGAACCTATTCCATATACATATTATATTTCATTCGTGTGTGTGTGTGTGTGTGTGTGTGTGTATAACACTTGAATCTGATCACTTCATCTCACTGCTTGGAATCCTTCAGTGGCTTCCTATCACACATGGAATGAAATCCAGCCTTCTCACTTGGCTCTCGAGTTCCCTATGCTCAAGCCCAGACATCTCTCCAGCTTCATCTCTCACTACTCTTGTTCACTCCAGACACCCAGGTCTTGTTTCCTCAAATGTACCAAGTTCTTTCTTACCTTAAGGCATGTGCATTGGCTGTTTTGTCCTTTCTGGAAAGTTCTCCTCTCCTGCTATTTACCTAGCAGGATCCTTCATTCAGGTCTCAGCTCATATGTTACTTCCTCAAAGGACTCTTCACTGACCAACCCTCAATTAAGAAGGTGCATAAGTCAGGGTAGGTTTGTTATGCTGTGCTAACAAATGACCCCCAGATCTCAGTGGCTTACAGCAACAGCATGTCCATCAAGGGTCGGCTTGATCCACAAAGGCTTCACTCTGGGATAGACCAATGGATAGCCTCTACCTGGGATATTGTGGACTTAAGGCAGAGAGAAGAGAGATGGTAACCTGTGAGCTGGTTTTAAGGTATCTGCCTGACAAAAATGCACATCGCTTCCAGCTACATTCTATTGGTCAAAATAGGTCACATGGACACTCCTTAGTGCAACACGGTGTGGATGCTTAATGCTCCTATATGGAGGGCACCATGAGTCCTATGGCCAAACCTGAAGTCAATGAGCTGGGGAAGTATAATATTTCCCCAAGGAAGGACAGCAAATATTTTGAATGATAATATAATCTACCAAAAAGGTCATCCCTAGTCTATATTATTTCCTCTTTTTTCTTTCTTTCATAACAAGTTATAGTAATAAATTTTAAATAAATCCACATTTATTTAAAAACTGTGTGTGTGTGATGGAGGCCTGACCCAGCGTAAGTTTTTGATAAATCCCCATGGAATGAATGAACACATAAATGTGAAGAAGCTGGAAAGAGCCCAATCTTTTCAATCAGATAGAATCAGGCCTGAAGCCCAGACCTATCTCTCATTAGTATGTGATGTCAGAGAAATTGACAAATATTACTGCGCTTGTTCCTTCCTATTTAAAATAAGGACAATAAAACTTCCACCAGAGCTGGCCCATAGATGGCGCTAAAGACATCAGTTTCTTGCCTACTCCGTTGCTTTAGCGGCTGTGATTCTTCTGTGTTTCATTTCAGCACCCGGGAGCATCAGCACAACCCTTACTGTATTGCAGCAAATACAAGATGACATTTTTATACTGCTTTGATTCAGAAACCTCATCGATTTGGCATTGACTGTGCTTTGCAATAATTTGACCCTGGATCTTAGAGAGCTAAGCTCTGCCCCTGTGTCTCATATTCTCTAGTTAACCTGCTAACTCTGCTTTTAAAAAAGTGACATCTGGCAAAGAAAAATGCAGTTTATAAACCTTCTAGCAATGATAGATGATAATTTGAGTAGTGTTCCCTGTGATGGCCCATCATTATGAAAGGCCTTGTGTGAAGAAAGGTACATTACACTGGGAAGACCCTGAGCCCAGGCATCTCCAGAGATTTTATAGATACTTGAGGTCCTTTGTGTGTTTATTTTTTTTTAAAGATTTTATTTATTTATCTGAGAGAGAGAGAATGAGAGACAGAGAGCATGAGAGGGAGGAGGGTCAGAGGGAGAAGCAGACTCCCTGCCGAGCAGGGAGCCCGATGCGGGACTCGATCCTGGGACTCCAGGATCATGACCTGAGCCGAAGGCAGTCGCTTAACCAACTGAGCCACCCAGGCGCCCCCCTTTGTGTGTTTATTAAACAGAAAACTGAGTTAGATTCTTGTAAATATTTCCTGCCTTTAACTATATTTAAACTTGTTTCCCAAAAAGGCTGTCTTGTTTAGGGTTTTTTCCCCTGAGTACAGCTGTGCCAGCTTTTTGTTGTTGTTGTTGTTGTTGTTCCTTTACCTTTAATTAGGAGGGATTACTTTGCAAGACTGCAGATAAAATTCCTTTTACTAGAATTAAATCCAACAGGGTGATGCCTAAAGAAACATAAGACCTAATAAAAGAATTTGTAAGGAAGTAATAGATTTTTTTTTAAAGGGACAAATGGTGAATAATATTTGCTACCATATCTGGTAGCCTCAGGTAGCAACGTGGAGGGGTCAGTGAACGATTCTGCTCATCTCTGCTAATCCCACTTCACAAGTGTCTCTGATGATTAAATTATAGAACCCATGACCTTACAACTGGTGTCCTGGGCACATGCTGGGATGATGATTAAGAGGCTGGCTGTGGTAACCAAGGGAAAGATGTTGAGACCAGATTAGAAGAGTAGTTATACAAGTAGAGAAAAGGGGGCAGATGTCTCCATGAATCCAAGAAGAAGAATGGGTGGGAGTGTATGACTTTGAACATGGAGGGAGGTGGGCAAAGACATCAGGTAATGCATAGGCTTCTGCTGTGGTGCTTGGGAGAGTCGGGGTATCTTCCATCAAGAGAGGAATCACAAGAAGAACAGCAAATTTTGAAGGAAGATGATGAATCTAACAAAGAACACAACTGGATGACCTGGTGGAGATGTTGAGTAGACAGTTGGTGATACAAGGGTTTCAGAGAGGTGGGTGGCTGAAGACCAGGGCTGCACAACTTATGGGTGGTATGGAAAAGAAACCTGCTTTTGAGGCCCCCAGGATTCTGTCTGTAAGGTTGCTGGCCATCCTCTCAGTCCTCAAAGTTCTCCATGTCTTCCAAACTAGGACCACTGAAACATATGGGAGCTTCAGCTCTAGCTTCTCTGCCTCATGAACACAAGACCTATTGGATATGTTGAGACCCCCATAAGCCTCTGAGTAAAAACACACTGACCTTAAAAATGCTTTGGCTTTCCAAAGCAGGGCTGGGCCCTCTTAACGTGTCTTGCAATCTTCCAGCCTCATCTGTCATTTCTCCACTCTTCTCCGACACCATCACTTCCTCTAAGTCTTTGCATTATTGTTTCCTCTGCCAAACATACCTTTCCTTCCTTCTTCATCTGGATAATTCCTACCTTTATTTTACAATGAGATTGGGGGTTGTCTTCTCCGGGAAGCCTCCCTTGGTCCCAATCCAGCATCCAAAAGCTGGGATGGATGCTTCTACTCTTTGGAGAAGCAATCAGATAAATTCTAGTGTCCAAAGTGTGGGGATTCAGTGCATGTTAGTTCCAAGGGTTCCAGGTGCGGGTGGTAGGGGCAACTCTAAGGATCACTGGAAGCAGGTAAATATACTATGTGTTCACTTAATCATTTGACTGTGTTTGTTATAGGGAATGATGGCTTTAAATGAAATAAATCATTGGGAAGACCTACTGCTACACAGAATATATAGGCTCTTCTGTTAATTAGGAAAACTCTGGCATGTCCTATGTCTAATATTCCTCCTTGTTGGCGAAGCAAGTAAAACTGGTGGCTCTAGTTGATTTAAATCCAAACAAAACATGAAATATGGGTTTTTTTGGTTTTTTGCTTTTTGTTTTGCTCATCAGATAGAGCTCTCTGGTTGTAAGCAACAGAAATTCACTATGGCTAACCTAAATGAAAGGAAATTCCCTAGAAAGGTAACACTGAACAGAAGGGAGGATGCAGGACAGGCCGGGGAGTGGTTGGGGAGCGAAGTGCTCTCTGGGAGCAAGAGTTACATGAAATCTCACAGCAGAAACAGTCCAGTCAGGGCCAGTGGGATGAATGACCGCCAAATGTTTTCAGCTTCTCTGTCTTTCTGCTTAAGATTCAGATCTTAGGAAGAAAGCATCCTCAGGTCATTGTCCATCCACTTAGCTACAGAGGGGCAGGCTACCGTATCATGCCAGCAGAATGCAGTCAATAAAGAACAGACAATTCCTTCTTAAAAATTTGGGATGTTTTTACCAGAGAAGGTGAAACGGATGCTGAGTTGGCAAAACTCAACAAATGACACTTGAAAAACAGCTTTTGCTAAGACAGAATGTAAAGTGAGGGAACATTTCCTAATCTCCGCCTACGAACCTGATATTTTGTAGCTGGGGTCTCATTTAATCTCAACAAACTTGGAAGGTAAATAGTAGTATTTGCATTTTCAGGGGGGTGAAAAAGGAGGCCAGAAAGGTGAAGAAACTTGAGCAAGGCCCCACAGCTAGATATTACTGGAGCCAAGATTCAGAGCCAGGCCTGTCTGACTCATCACTCCTTCTACCATAACCCATGCTGTCTTCTCACAGAGGTGGGGCACCTCAAGCTGGGGGTGGTGGTGGTGGGTAAGACTGGCTGGTGATTATGTGGTGAGGAGGGGAAGTAACTTACCCAATGGCAGAAGTAGGCTGGGAGAAGGGCCTCAGCTAATGAATTCTGTTGTGAAGGATTCTCTGAGGCTCTCCACTCATACATGGTCTCATGGACCCAACAGACAAATCAGCCATTCCTCTGCAAAGCATATCCCCTGGGCTTCATGTTTTCTGTAAATGGCCTAAAGAAGACTCTTTAAGGGCTTAAATAGATTCTATATTTACTCAGTATAAACAATTTTCTTAAATTAGCCTGTCTTTCATCTTAGCTTAGTTTATGATTTTGCTAGTAAGAGCATGAATTTTTTTTTCAACAAAATTGAAACTCATAGCAAGTTTATATTGTGTTGTGTGAAATGTATCTATCATTTATCATCGAAATATAAACTCTGTGAGGCCAAGGATGTTTGTTTTGTTTGCTGTTGCATGCCCAGCACCTAGAAAAGTACTTGGCCAATAATAGACACTCAATAAATATTTATGGAACACAAGATGGCGTTTGTAAGCACTCTAACTTTTCTCAGAGTTGACTCTGTCCACAGCCCTAGAAGGCCATGTGGGGCCAAACTGATTCCATATATCTCTCAAGACTGAGGGATTTAGGTGAGGGAAAGGGAAAATTCTGGAGCCATAATAACACATGGGCCAGAGCTAGATCTAGTGCTTGTGGCAGCCCAGAGCCGTGGGTCAGTAGCAGTTTTGGGGTGCAAAAAAAAGAAAAAGAAGAAAATCAGTATTGTTTAATAAGTCTCCACTTCCTTTTTTTTTTAAAGAGGGTTTTTCTTTTTTAATTTATTTTATTATTATTTATTTATTTATTTGAGAGAGAGAATGAGAGAGAGAGAGAGAGCACATGAGAGGGGGGAGGGTCAGAGGGAGAAACAGACTCCCCGCTGAGCAGGGAGCCCAATGCGGGACTTGATCCTGGGACTCCAGGATCATGACCTGAGTTGAAGGCAGTCGCTTAACCAAGTGAGCCACCCAGGGACCCAACAAGTCTCCACTTCCAATCCCAATCTCCCTTGCCTGCTTACATTCCTTTGTTTTTTTGGATTTGAAATCCAAAATGTCAATACTTCTATTTCCAAACAAGATGGAGTAACAAGGCCTGGATTGATCCTCCCATCTGGAACAAGTAATAAAATGGGTAGAACACACAAAACAATGGTTTTCAAGATACCAGACATCAGGCAACAAAGGACAGTGATCCTGGAGAGATGGGGAGACTAATGAGGGGAGCCTTACAACCACCTTAGCTTACTGACTCAAGAGAATTTCCAGGCCAGGGTGCAGGGAAGGGGAACAGAGGTGGAATCTGGTGGACTCCTTGAGTTGAAGCGACAGAATTGCAAGTCTAGGGACACCAAGGCATCTAGAGGTTGCAGAACAGACTACTGGAGAATAGAGACCTGCAGAGAAAGAGAGAGAGAGAGAGAGGACTCCAGATACCTTCAGAGTCCTTTTGAGTATTCAGCAGAGAGCCAGTTGGTGCATGATATGAGGAAATGGGAGTGTGCAGATTATGGGGAACAGTATCCGGAACTCATAAGGGCCAGGAACAGTTCTTGTTGCCACCAGCCAGACTGGAAAACCTCAAAATTCACAAGATATTTGGTAGAGTACACAAAGGAATCTTGCCTCAGTCATGGAAAATAATTAGCCTCAGACTAAACTCTGCTTTGGTTCTACCTAACAAGCCTTAAAAGCAAGATCTGAAAGGATCAAACTGTTTTTAAGTATAAATGTGTTCTAGAGCAAAGCTCAAGAATCTTGGTAGGAATATTAAAAGATCTAGCTAGCACCCAACAAGATAAAATTCACAGTATGTGGCATCCAATCAAGAATTACCAAGCATGAAAATAATTTAAAAAATACAACCTATAATAAGGAAAAACAGCAGTTAATTGAACTGACATAGAGGTTAGAATTAGCAAAGAGGGACATGAAAACAGTTATAAGTATATTTCATAGAGTCTGAAAGTGAAGTAGGGGCATAGGAGATGTAAAAAAAAGATGCAAAATGAACTAATAGAAATGAAAACTACAAAGTGTGAGATGAAAAATACACTGGATGAGATTAACAACAGACTAGACATTGAAGAAAAAAAATAGTGAACTTAAAGATACAGCAATAGAAACTACCCGAGATGAAACACTGAGGAAAAAGAATAAATGAAACAGAAGGGCATCAGTGAGGTGTACACCAGCCTCAAGCAGTCAAATATATATGTAACTGAAGAACCTGAAAAAGAGAAGAGGAGAAGACAGAAAAAAAATACTTGCAGGGATAATAGCACCCAAATTTCCAAATTAGACAAAAACTATAAACCCACAGAACTGAAAAACTGAACAAAATCTCCAGATCAAGAGTTTGAAGAAAACTACATGAAGGTACATCTTGATTAAATTGATCAAAACCAGCGATAGAGAAAAAACATCTTGAAAGCACCAGGGATAAAAAGACGGGTTAGATAGAGACGGACCTGGGTAAAGGTAACAGCAGATTTCTCATTGGAAACAATACGAGTGAGAAGACAGTGGGCCAACCTCTTAGAGCACTAAGAGGAAAGATCTGTTGATCTAGAATTCTAACCTGAACAAAAGTAACTCTCAAAAACAAAGGGAAAGTAAAGACTTTTCAGAGATACAAAAGCTGAAAGAATCAATCACCAGCAGACCTGCACCACCAGACAAGTCAGAGGTCGTCCTGCAAGCAGAAAGATGATACCAGATGGAAGTAGGAATCTACACAAAAGAATGAAGAGCATCAGAAATGGTACAGGGATGGGGTGCCTGGGTGGCTCAGTCGGTTAAATGTCTGCCTTCGGCTCAGGTCATGATCCCAGGGTCCTGGGATGGAGCCCTGCATCGGGCTCCTGGCTCAGCGGGGAGCCTGCTTCTCCCTCTGCCTCTGCCTGCCATTCCCTCTGCTTGTGCTTGCTCTCTTTCTGTCTCTGTCAAATAAATAAATAGTCTTAAAAAAAAAAAAGAAATGGTACAGCGGTAAGTAATATATTTTTTCTTATTATTTAAATCTATGAGATAATTAGCTGTTTAAAGAAAACTTATAACAGTGTATTAATAGGGTTTATCTCATATAGAAATAAAATGTATGACAACAACAGCATAAAGAAAGACTGGCAGGGGAGACATGGAAGAATATTATTGTAAGATTCTTAACTGTACATGAAATGATATACTATCACTTGAAGATAGGCTTTGGAAAAGATACAATATAAGATATATATATATATATCCTATACTGATACATAATACAGATTATATATACTCATATATAATGCATGCATCTTATATAGATCTGTAATATATATTCTATAAATTATATCATAAAAATTTTATATAGGATGTAAACTCTAAAGCAACTATGAAAATAACAAAGAATTATAGAACATAAGGCAATACCAGGAGATAAAATAAAAACTATTCAGTTAAGCTTAACGAAGGTAGAAAAAGAGGGAGAGGAAAAAGGGAACCACGAACATATGAACATATGCAACAATAGAAAGCTCATGATGTGTGCCGAACTATATCTCAATCACTACACCAAGTAATGTTTGTTGATTTCAAAATTTTTAATCATGTTGATTTTTGAATTGTATAGTAACTATAGGAAAAGAAAATATGACATGGGATTAGGAATTTCAGAGATGCTATATTTATGGTAGAAAACAAGCATTCTAGTTACTTAGTCAAGGTCAGTCAAGCTTTATTCTTTTTTTTTCATTGACATTATAAACAATCATTTTTGGTATAAAAATCAGCTTTAATAATCCCAAAGCCTCCAAAATGTATCTTTGTTATACCTGACAGTTCAGTTGTTTTATTTATTCTTTTATGAGATTAAGATAGCCCTGTGATAACGTGCCTTTTGTATTGATTTACTTTTACAAACTCTAAATAAAAATTTGTTGAAAAGCATCATTTTAACTTCCTCCTTCCTGCAGTGCATAAATCACAGCGGTGCTTAAAAGACATGCCAATTTAGGAAATAAAGGTGCTTTTGTGTTTGGGTTTACATTCCCAGCATGATCTAATGCTAATACCTGCTTGCATTTATATTCCTGTTCTTGATGTTTGTGGGGGAGATTTTTATAGAACAAAACGGAAGCCTTTGTTTCACCTTGGCTTCAAGAGAGAAAAAAATGGGAAAAAGCCGAAATCTCTAGCCAAATTGTAAGCTCCTCTGAAATTCACACTCTGCAAAGTGAAAAAAAAAAAAATCATGGGATTTAAGCTACATTTTACTCTTTCCTGTTCCCTCGGCAATCATGTTCAAAAATCAGTGAACTAAGTCTGCTAGAACAAGATCTCAGGTGTTTGTCTTGGAATCACGAGAAATTGTTCAACTCTCCTGGTTTCCTGCTGACAGGAAACAAAAATCACCCCCTTGGGTATTCAGTTTCTTCCCTCCTTCTCTAGCTGGGTTCCTGAGCCTTTTTTGTGCATTACGGGTAAGGAGGACATTTGATGTTCTAACATTGAAAATGGCAGACATTGACTTGTGGATGAGAAATACCTCTCGACCACTACAGAAGTGATGTATGTTGATTTGATCACCTAGACCTGTCGGGGGAATGAGTTGAGAGAAAATGACTAAGGTCAGCGTAGACTAGTTTGGAAAGAATTTAGGGGATTTTTCAAGCAAAGAAAGAGAGTTTTGTTTGTTTGTTTGTTTGTGGTTTTTTTTTTTTTTTTTTTGGAGGAGCTGCCTAGCTTGAGAGGATGGGAAGGGGTATGTCATGAACGTCATTTGTTTCCAACAAGCTTTTGGGTAATAGTTAAATTTCATATCAAGTATTTTTTTGGCCAATGGACTGGTATATCATTAAATGTGATGCCATCCGGAACCTGACCAGTCACCACTGGGCTTTATATAGATGAGACTCTGGGGGTCTGGGTATTCCGCTTGTAGTTGTCATCCTTGTTTTAACTTAAAGAGCAGTGGGCTTTGCCAGGGTTATTGGCTCTGCGAGGACTTGGGCATTGGGGGCACTTCTCAATTGGCCTTATCCTGACCTCCAGCATCTGTTACCTCGATCTTGGTAGTGTGTTCTTTTGGGGTTTTCTTCCCGTGGAAAATGCAGGGAAGTCGTCCCTCCTCTAGTCTAATCCCATCTGCCCTTTATCCTGGAAAAAAGACCTCACTTTTTTCCTGTTTTCCAGGGTTAATGCTGAATTTCTCCTACATGTGTATTTCCAGGTGGAATGCACTGGAAACATTTCAGGATGGGGTGGGTAGAATGTGGGGAGTTAAATGTTCAAGCCCACATGACCATCTTGAATCAGAAGCATACGTTTAATTTGTACTTATTCGTAAAAGGGAAAGAAAGATGAAGTCAAGAAGCTTAGGGGAATGCCTGCTTTAAGGAAAATGATCTGGAAGTATGTTAAGCATGGCTTACGGCTCTATAAGAATGTGGTTCTTTGGGCACGTGTGTGGCAAAATTGTCTGTGATTTTGACTCATGACTCATGGTATTGCTGGGTGTGATGGTGAGGCTGAGGGTGGGCGCACAGAGCTGGGGGCAGAGACACAGGATGGTCTGCCCCCGGAAAGACAGTCCTTTCCTTTAAAACCAAGGTGCAGGTTGTACTGGTTAATTTAATGGAATTATTACTCAGGTTCTGGGTTTTTACAGAGAAAACTGTAGCTTCCAATGTGATGCCGGGTTCTCAAGGAGCCAAGGCTATTGGTTTTCTAATGAGCCCCCAGGGATTTCTGCCCATGGGGGGTGCTGAATATCTAGGCTCAGTTCCAAGTCCTCTGTAAACATCATCTCATTTAATACTTAGAAAAATCCTGCTATGCCATCACCGTTTTACAGAGGAAGAAACCAAGCCCAGGGAAGAGAGAGCCCACACAGCCAGCAGGGCAGGGTAAGGGCGGGAAGCCAGGCAGCCTGACATGGACGCCCCTTGCACAGCAAGGCACGGCGATGGTGCCGCTTAATGTACAAATTCGTTCGAAGACTGACCTGTGAGGCCTTGTCCAGGGCAGCTGGGAAGAAGCCGGGGAGATCCTTCTCCACTAGGCCCTCTTGCCTCCATTTTGCCCTGTGCTCTATTTTGGATCTGTGGGTGATTACTTATTTAGTTTGTTGGCGCCGACACTAGAGCCGGAGCTCCCAGCAGGCAGTGACACGTAAGTGAAAAGAACACGCAGGCGGAGTCAGGCAGCAAACACCTGCATTAGCTCTGTAACTTTGAACACCTTTCTGAATCTCATTTTACACTTGGGCAAAGTGGAGATGACCAGGCCTATGAGAAGGGATTGTTTTAAGGGGTGAACAACGTTAAGGTGTGTGCCCGGGGCACGGAGGTCGCTCAGTAAATGCCAGTTCTGTCTGGTCTTTTTGAGAGTAAAGCTTGCATCTTGCTCACCCTATCGCCCTTGCTCTTGGCACGTAATGAGTGCTCAGGAAAATATACCGATTCAGTGAATGCAGAGCCAGCAAAAGGAATTTTTCATTCTTGTCATTTTTTAGCAGAATGAGTCCTAAATGAGGAATACTGCGCATCCCCCTTTCCAGGTTTTGGCAGTCATGGTCGGGGAAGTGCCCGTCCGGGCGCGGGTCCCGCGTGAACCCGGGAGCGGGTGCGGGTGAGGTCTGTACCTGTGAGGGCGCAGCGGGGCCGTGGGAAGCCGCCGCCGCCGGCAGAGGGCGCCCCGGGCCTGCCGAGCTCGTGGTGCTGGGGTTGGGGCGCTCTCCGGGCGCCGAGCACGGGCTGCAGTCCGGCGTTGACCGCAGCCCGCGACGCGCCGGCTGTCCCGGCGGAGCGGGAAGTGAGCGGCCTCCCGGCACAGCGGAGCGCACCTGCCAGGCGCGCCGCAGCGCCGAATCCTCTCCGAGAGCGGTGGGTACGGGCGCCGGCGGGGCACGCCTCACCCTAGTTGGGGGACACTTGGAGACAGCGCAGGTCGGACGCCCGCCGATCCAGGGCTTGGTGTGCGTGGGTGAGTGGGCAGGGTCCCTGCTTGCTTCGGTCTTTGGGAAGGGCGTGGGGCCGACCCCAGTGAATGTCGGTCGGCCGAGCTTCGCTTTCAGGCGACTCGGGCTTACTCGAGGTACTAACGTCTGGCGGGCCCTGTCGCGTGCTGTCCAGGGGTCCGAGGGTCCGCGGGTTAGCCGGTACCCCAGGGCGTGCGAGCGCTCACCTGGGAGGCCCCCGCCCCCCGTTTCGCCCGCGGCACCATCCAAGGGACCACGTGCGGCTGTCGCCCGCAACCCTGCCTGTCAAGCGAAGCCCGCCCCCGGGCAGGGCAGGGGAGGGGACGCGGGGGCGGGGTGGGCTGTGCCCCGCGGGAACCCGGCTGGCCCGTGCGCCCTCCGCTGCCAGCTCGGCGCTCTCTGCCTGGCGTTCCCACGGGCTCCCGGGAGCTAGCGGACAGTGCGGCGGAGAGGCGCAGAGCCCTGCCCCGAGGGGCCAGAGGCCACCCGAGGGGCGCCCGGGCGCTCGGTTCTGGGGAAAAGGCAGCGAAGGAAAGAAGCTCTCCAAGTGACTAGTCCTGGAGGTGCCCTCTATCAAGGAAGTGACGAGCGCCCGGGAGCCCTTTTCCCGGGTGTCCCCGGCTTTAGACAAGCATTAGCCTTTGGAGGCAGTAGGGCAGCGCCGGCCCCGGGGGACCTGGCCTGGGATCATTTCCCAAACCTGCCCTGCGATTTTTGCGCATCAGGAGCCAGATCCCGGCTGCGCGCGCCGGGCAGGAGTCGGGCGCACCTCCTGGGCGTTGCGGAGCTGCGGCGCCTAGCGAAGCCCGCTGTCCGAGCTCCAGGGGCTTTGAGAGAGACAACCTCAAGGCAAGGTAGGTGGCTCGGACAGTCGAAGTGGGTTTGATACGGGTAAAGCTGCGATCGGCTCAAGTCCTGGCGAGCAACCTTTGCTTTCTTTTTGCTTTTTAAGGGCGTTTGGAGAGCTGCGGTGTAGCCAAGGGGCTTGGAGGAGTGAGGCATGTATTTTCGGCTGCAACTTCAAAAGGGGAGAATTCCGTCACCACCAGAGAGGCAACAGCCCCAGTATATAACTGCAATTGCCTAGATCCGCAGAGGCCTGGGAGTCTCTGGATGGATAGCTTAGAATATGCTAAAAAGCCAATGCCTTCTATGGAGAATTGAAGGGCCAGCTGGTCAACAGGACAGTGACCTGGAGCAAGGGAGTCAGAAGACAGCCGTAGCAAGCAAGAGGGACCTTCCAAGGGGCTGACTTGGGTTGCCAAGGGCAGGCTCCTGCCACGCAATTGTTGCAGCCCTCTGATGGAATGCTGGTGAGGTCTTCCACCCAGGGGAGCCGGAGGGGCTGTGCCAGGGGCTGCCTGGTGAGTGAGAACTCCTGCAGGTTGGACTGACCCTTCATCCCTGCTTAGGAACCGGAGGGTGTCAGAGCCCCCTATGTGCTCTCCGTCCGCAAGATGAGGACTCTGAACACCTCTACTATGGATGGGGCTGGGCTGGTGGTACAGAGAGACTTCTCCTTCCGCATCCTTACAGCCTGCTTCCTGTCTCTGCTCATCCTGTCCACACTGCTGGGGAACACACTGGTCTGTGCCGCGGTCATCAGGTTCCGACACCTGCGGTCCAAGGTGACCAACTTCTTTGTCATCTCCCTGGCCGTATCGGATCTCTTGGTGGCTGTCTTGGTCATGCCCTGGAAAGCGGTAGCAGAGATTGCTGGCTTCTGGCCCTTTGGGTCCTTCTGTAACATCTGGGTGGCCTTTGACATCATGTGCTCGACCGCATCCATCCTCAACCTCTGTGTGATCAGCGTGGACAGGTATTGGGCTATCTCCAGCCCCTTCCGGTATGAGAGGAAGATGACCCCCAAGGCAGCCTTCATCCTGATCAGCGTGGCGTGGACCTTGTCTGTACTCATCTCTTTCATCCCAGTACAGCTCAGCTGGCACAAGGCGAAACCCACGAGCTCCTCCGACGGCAATGCCACTTCCCTGGGTGACACCCTGGACAACTGTGATTCCAGCTTAAGCAGGACATATGCCATTTCATCCTCTCTGATAAGCTTTTATATCCCCGTGGCCATCATGATTGTCACCTACACCAGGATCTATAGGATCGCCCAGAAACAAATACGGCGCATCTCGGCCTTGGAGAGGGCAGCAGTCCATGCCAAGAATTGCCAGACCACTACAGGTAATGGAAACCCGGTGGAGTGTTCCCAACCAGAAAGCTCCTTTAAGATGTCCTTCAAAAGAGAGACTAAAGTTCTGAAGACTCTGTCCGTGATCATGGGGGTCTTCGTGTGCTGCTGGCTTCCTTTCTTCATCTTGAACTGCATGGTGCCCTTCTGTGGGTCTGGGGAGACCAAGCCCTTCTGCATTGATTCCATCACCTTTGACGTGTTTGTGTGGTTTGGGTGGGCTAATTCCTCCTTGAACCCCATCATTTATGCCTTTAATGCTGATTTTCGGAAGGCATTTTCAACACTCTTAGGATGCTACAGACTTTGCCCTACCACGAATAATGCCATAGAGACGGTTAGCATCAATAACAATGGGGCTGTGGTGTTTTCCAGCCATCACGAGCCTCGAGGCTCCATTTCCAAGGACTGCAATCTGGTTTATCTGATCCCACATGCAGTGGGCTCCTCCGAGGACCTGAAGAAGGAGGAGGCAGGTGGAATGGCCAAACCCTTGGAGAAGCTGTCCCCGGCCCTATCTGTCATATTGGACTACGACACCGATGTCTCTCTAGAGAAGATCCAGCCCATCACACAAAATGGACAGCATCCAACCTGAACCTTGAGATGAACCCGGCCAGACAGGCTCATCCCAAAAACTAGAGGAGATTTTCAGTGGCTTGCTGTTAGGAAACCAAGGTGTGGTGAGACTCAGATGTCAGGCAAGCCCTCCTCTGCTGCTTTTCCTTAAACACACAACTAACTATATTTTAAAATACATTCCAGTGTGTTTTCTGTGTTGTTCATAGTGAATCAAAGAGGGACATATGTGAAGTGAACGTTCACAGGGACGTGTCTTTGGCTCCAAAATTATTTTTAGAAACTGATTCTTATCTTAGGACTTAAAAAATAGGGCACAGAATCTACAATGAACAGCATCGCTTAAAAAATTAATCCTTTCCAGGAAGGAAATGAGAAGGGTTGAGTTTGCTGTGTACAAACAGGTGCTAACACTGGTCCAAGCAGAGTTTTCAGATTGTAAAGGTAGGTGCATGCCTTCATAAATTATTTCTAAAAAATAATTGAGCCTTACAGTAGGAGTGGGATTTTTTTTTCCAGACTTGAGAGATGCTTTGTTGATATTGGTTTTATTTATTTATTGTATTATATGGATATTTTTAATTTATTAAATAAATCTATATTTATCAGATGTCATAGGATAAACTAATGAATTATCTGAGACCTTATAATCACATTTCATCCATCTAACTAGCACTTTATTGGCCAATGAAACAAACAGACAAACTCTGAGATTCTAAATGCTCATGGGTAACTTCCAGAAACAGCAAAGACTGATAGGAAATGAAGTTGTGATACTTCTTTAAAATTCATTGGCAGTAATAAACACGAGGTGAGAATTGACAAATGCTGTGAATGTTTTTTTTTCTAGAAAGATTTTGAAAAACTTAAAAAGGCATAGCTACTATTGTGTTCAAAATTTTTTAAATGACAGAGACTTTCCCAGGAGAGAGATTTGCCGTTCTGTAAATATCTTAAATAAAAACCAGCTTCAGAAGGACCTGACTTGAGATTTATGACCTTAGGTAGTAACAAAAAGTATGTGCCACTTTGTATTTATGTAAAATACTTGGCCCTCTGCGTCTTTTCTCATTTCAGCGTCAGATAGCTTTTCTGAACCAACAAGTGGCCGTCTTGGTTAGATACGTGTAGTGAAGACAGTAGGTTTCCTTAATATTTGGGTTACAACAGTCTCACCAACAGACAAAGGTCAAATCCTGCATCTTCATCTTACCAGGTCAAATCACACCACTCAGTGGGGCGACTTTTTGTAGTGCTTTAATCTGAATTTAGAATTGATTTTTTTTTTTAAATCTAAATGTTAATAGTATACTAACGAATAGTGCCTCATTATCATCCTCGAGTTAGACATTTCTCTTGGTGGAAATAAAAGGAGACCCCTGCTCTTTGGGTGTGTTAAGTGCTCCCAAGCCACCAGGATCTCTTTCGACAAAGGCTAGCTAGCTCCTTCTCTGTGCTTTGGAATCAAGTTCCTATCTCATCATCTCAACTGTACAAAGTATCATGAGTCTGTTTTGCCAGATACCGATTCATGTGGGGGCATTTCAAGAGAATTTCTCTGAAATGTTTACAGAGTATTCTTGTTGATAAGCAATTTACACAGTGTTTAGATGAAATGGGTAACAAGAAGGAAATCTACTGAAAAATATCTCCTGCATCAGGTCCGTGTTATTTATGCATTGTGAATGTTTCTTCATTTTATTGCCTGTATGCTTTCTTACATATAATAAAATTATTTTGTGAACTCAAATCAACCCTGATTGAGCTGTGTTGCATTTGTTAAGTGTGTTTTAAAAACGGGGCTACTTCAGACCTATGAGTAAGAAAACATGGGCATTTTCGAGGATACCTTACTTTTGTTTTTCTTTTTAATGGAAATTTCTCCTATTATGTATGCCACAGGTTGCCTTTGAATATTTAAACAGGAAATGTTTTTGACTTGGACTACACACTCTTGTGGGGTTTTTTGGTCTTAAAAAAATATTTTTTGAAAAGAAACTCTCTTCACTTGCAGGATTACTTTACTTTTCATTTCACAGATTTGAAAGCTTTCTAAAATCTCTGCTTTTTCTTTTGAAGAGCCCCGAGATATTAAGTAATATAAAAATCACAGAAAAGACTGGCGTGCTGTGCGTTGTGTGGACCCTCAGCTTATGGCAACTACTGTATTTATGGGTAGTGTTTGTTTTAAAAGTAAAATATTAACAAGAATTTCTTTCTGGAGAAAATATACAGTTGTGATGTTGGGCTTATCAAAATATCTTATGGGGCATATCCATCAATCCTGCTAAACCTGCTTAGTTAATGTGCTAACCTTTTTTTTTTTTTTTCATCCTGAAGAAGGAGAACGACTGAACAGCAGGGGATGTAGAAATTAAGGGTTAAGTTTATAATTTGGAACATCACACAACAGATGGTGTCTTTTTAAATTCCATATTTGCCTTCCCCAGGCTTTGGCATATAATGAACATAACTAGAATGAACACCCATAAAGCACCATACCTCTTCTTTCTGCTTCCTGACTTTCTGGATATCTTTATTCTTTGCAGTTTAATTTTGTTCCTTAGTAGTCCAGCACCAACTATGATACTCAGGGTTGTCATTGTCCAGCCAATGAAACATGGCACAAAAGCCTTCACTATTTATTTCATTGGCAGAGTGAAAAATAAATGATATGTCTAGAAACTCTATTAAAGAATTGTAAAATTCAGTACACCATGGATGAGACTGTACTTTGGGTTCCTGGCACCCAGGATTGATAAAAGTATCTTATGAAGTGTTGATTTTACTGGTAAAATCTTTCAGAGAATTTAATTTATAACCATAAAAGCAAAATTACATTATGATTTTTATTTCATTTTTAGCTATCGTGATAAGGCTTCATAATGCTAAATATATGTGAAACACTTTAGCAAGGTAGAGAGAATTTAAAAGAAGTGTTCTTTTTCCCTTTCTATCTAAGAAGATGGCTTTCCTGGTCAAATAGATGCAGAGCTCTTACAGGTGATGGAACAACAGGAAGTCCTATGGAAGGGGGACTGAGCCCTGGGCTTCAGCAGGGAGATTTGGGGTGTGCGTGGAAAAGTCACTGCTTTCTCCTGGGATCTAAGCAGTGACAGTCTCCGAGTCTTACTTGCCCTGATTTATTAAACGGGAAGAACAAAACCTCTGCTTCAACTTCTTCGGTGGAGGGATCGGTCCAAAAGCAAATCAATATGTAATCTAACTTCAGGGACTTTCTGATTTCTTCACTCTCTGGGGCTCCGTCATGATTCCCGCCCCAGCCCGATTCCCTCCCTGGCCTGCACCAGCAGCATTTCACCTGGATCCTTCCACCCCCTTGGAGCCAGTTCACACATGGGGGCCTGGTAGGCAGAAAACACAGCTTTGTTTCAGACAGACATGGGTAGCTACCACTTTCAGGCTATGTGAGAGTAAACAAGTATCTGTACCTCTCTGAGCCTACTCACCATACACGGAAATAAACATGCCGGTTCTCGTGAGGGTTTAAATGAAGCTAATATCTATAAGGGTACAGAGCAGTGAAATGTTGGGCTCACTGATTCTTTACTGGATCTCTACTCTGAAGGGGTTGATGACAATATTTATTGCATTGGTAATAATGGAGCTGCTTTTCATGTGTTATGCTTCATGTTGGCTTAAAGCAAATGGAAATGACTTTTAGGGCTCACAGTCTGGGATTTTCCCAGATACTGTTTTCTTTTGCTTTGGGTATCTGGTATTCCAGGAGCAAGTGTCTGTTAATATCTTCGTGGTTAAGACAACTGCCTTAATTTATCACTAGATGCTGACTAAATTAACCTATCCATGATGTTTGAGTCTGTGAGATCTATTTACCTTGCAAAATTTGTTTTGGAATAATGAGCTGATGGCTGGTTGCCTCTGAGCTGTGAAAACTAGGACCTGGTGCTCTGCACGATCTTGTTACTGTTGTCGTTTGAAGGAACTAATGCAGTGGATCATGAGATTGTAGTACTATATAGATTAGATGCACCTCTGTGGATTTCTTTGTGAATTCCTGGATAGAAACATGACATAATCAATGTGTTTATTTTTATAGAGGATTGAGGGGATGGTGAGTATTATAGCACAGAGAACCCCTCTAAGATTTTGTTACCAGGCCAATCTAGCTGGATTGCCTTCTGTCACGTTAAGTAACTTCCATGTGATGTACAGAATTTAAAAAAAAAAAAAAGAGAGAGAGAGAAAGAGAGAGGAAAGCAGCATTTGGACTTTAGAGTGTTACATCATTCAAGATTTGGGAGTTGTAATTTAAATAGTATTGGAAGCTCAAGAGTAATCTCTGGTTTAAAAGGGTTTAACTTTGTAATCACTATGTGACCATGTACAAAACCACTTAAATCCTTTCTCCTGTTCATAGAATAGATACCCTACTAGCTCTCAAAATTGGTAAATGTTTTTAGCAACTGAAGAGGATCTTCCCTGAATTATGTCCGCAGAGGGAAACCCACCTAGCAGAAATGCTAGCAAAGGGGCAGGGGGTAGTGGGACCTGGGAGGACTGAATTGAGGGGCAGAGTTTTTTATTTCATTTGCAATTTTTTTTTAAAGATAAGTAGTTTGGGGGCGCCTGGGTGGCTCAGTCGTTAAGCATCTGTCTTCAGCTCAGGTCATGATCCCGGCGTCCTGGGATCGAGCCCCGCATTGGGCTCCCTGCTCCGCGGGAAGCCTGCTTCTCCCTCTGCCACTCCCCCTGCTTGTGTTCCCTCTCTCACTGTGTCTCTCTCAGATAAATAAATAAAATCTTAAAAAAAAAAAAAGATAAGTAGTTTGGATAAACTATTTTACAACCCTTGAAAATAGGTTTTTTCATCTTTGTGATAAGGGGGTTAGAAGAGATGATTTCTGAGATATTATTTTGGCTTGACAATATTAGATGTGAGACCCATCATGGGCAAAACATGAGTCCGGTAGATTTCCCCTGACACATTTTCCAAACCTCCATTCTCTTTGCTATTAGAATGCTTACAGAGTGATATTTATAAAAGGCAAATATGACTGAGCTATGCCCTTGCTTAAAATTCTTCAATAACTCCCAATTACTTCCAGGCAAAAAAGGCCCTTTTCGTTCAGGCCCCTTGTGGCCTCTGCAGCCTCGTCCACTGGCATTACCCCACTAGCAGTGTTCCTACAGACATTCTGAACTTCATATAGTCTGGGTAGTGTACAAAGTCTTTTCTTATCTTTTACGCCTTTGCACATGCTGTTCCTTCTGCCAGGAACACCCTTCCCTGCTGCTTTTGTTTGCGTGATCCCATGAATGTTTTAAGATTCAGTGGGGCATACTTGCAGAAGACCTTCCTTGGCATCTTCTTCCTGCCTCTACTTCTCTTATTTCTTTCTAAGGGCTTACCCTGCAGTAATGAAATAATCTCCTTACTTCCTTATCTTTCTCCCTAGATTATGAGCATTTTGAGAGCAAAAGCGGTTTTGTTTTCTTTCCCTTTCTCTAAATATTTCTAAGCACCCAGCTTACTGTCTGGCTTACAGGATTTGCCCATTAAGTCTTTGTTGAGTGAAAGAATGAACAAGTCAAAACAGAGGGTGCTGGAGCCACAGTTTTAGTGAAGTCTAATTCGGGGGGCTTGGTACAGATGTGTAGGTCTGCTAGGCTCTCCCTAATGTCTCTGGTCTCTCTAATCTCCAGGTGGTCTCTGAAGGCCCGCAGCTCCCTGGGGTCTGATGTATTTGTATAGGATCATTGTGTACACACACACATACCCACCCACAAGTGTGCTTTGTATATGATTTGATGCTGTTTGTAATCAATAACCTTTTTTGAGCACTTTCTATGCTTCAGGTCATGTGCCGGATGCTAGAAATTAACCAGGCCCTCTCCCAATCTTTGAGGAGTTTGAAGTAGAGACAGATAGGCAAATAAATACGCCATCACCAAAGAATGTTGTAAAAGTAAAACGTATGGAGAAAGAAAATGTTTTCTTCCAGGCAATGCCACTCATTCTATTGAGTGCCAGTAACCATCTGCCCATATCATGCCCCACACGGTCCATGCAGGGTCTCATTCCGTCCTCTCAGCCATCCTATGACGTGGGTACCATTATAATCACCCCCACCTTACACATCGAAATAACAAATATTCAGAGGGGGCATGCAGTGTGTCCAAGGTCCCACAGCGAGTAAGTGATAGGGCCGGTTTGAATCTAGGTCCCACAGGCTGTCAAATTAATTGCTTTGGGGTGGCCTCCACCCTCTGCAGGGGCCCCCTTCAGTGCATCTGGAGAGTTCGCCAGGTGGTCTGGTGATAATTGTTGCGCAAGGTACAAGCCCCTCCCTGCAGCCCTAGGCACCTGTTTACTGCTCTCACAGAGACTCGGATGGCACCCCTTAGCTCTTCCTCCATTCGGGACAGCCTTTCTCCTCTTGTCTTCATCTGTTTGAGCCTCATCTCAGGCGTCAGCCTTACCGGCAATCCTTCTCCAGCCCTTCCGTCCCCAGGCTGGTGTCCTGCAGCAGGGTGTGCATCCTTGTCGTGTGTGGTCGAGTCTCCTGTGTCTCAGGGGAGCTCCTGGAGGCACGGGCTGTGTCCTTTTCCACCCTCTATTCTCAGTGCCCAGCACAGCCTGGCACACGGGAGGTGCCGAAGTTAATATACTTTCGAAATGAGTGAATTGATAACTTTATGAAAAGGTTTAGGTTGCTGCTTATACGTATACCTTCATTTTCACTTTAGGGTTGAGCCTGCTGCAGTTATAAGGGCTGATCTCCTCTACTAGGTTAGATTTCTCCATCAAGGACACAATCGCAGGAAAATAATTTAAACGGCAAACTAGGGCTCTCTCTCATATCGGTGCGTGTGGATAGTGAGCGACCAACCCTTTCACACGGGAGAGGAAATGTCAACCAAATGTCACCAATGTGTTCCGAGATTATCAAGCCACATGCATGCTGTTTTGAGACTGAGTTTTTAGGTCAGATGTATTTAGCATTATAAACATGTTGACTGTAATTTAGATAATGTCCAGTGCCATTTGTAAGATGCCGCTTTAACACCAGTGCTGTTGGCTATTAGGCTGAGGGAAGGAGGGAGCTCCATGTTAATTCTGCCAAAACAGCTGTGGGTTTTTCCTCCCTTGATGGTGGGGTCACCATAAAATAGTGCTTCTGTTACAGGGGAGGATTAAAGAGGATCTATTCTGAGAGGGGACCAGGGGCAATAAGGTGACAGTTTGTTTAAGAAGCTTGGTCATAATACGTTCAAGGCAAAAGCAAATTTTAATACTATTTTCAGTAAGAATCCATTGCACCCATATTGAAATTAAAGCTTATTTGTTTGCTCATGCAATGTAGAATGTTGCACTCGGATGAGGCTCTGTCAAGCTGAGCAGCAGAACCTCTGGGCTGGGATGGCAAACAGCCGGTTTCCTGCTCTGCTAACAGGAGTGTAAACGGATATGGCTAATTGGCAGGGAAAGTTGGTGGTAGCAACCAAACTTACAACATGCACGCAGTCTGATCTAACGATTCCATTTCTAGCAAACTGGCTTACGTACGTCCTTACCTCTGTGCTCAGGGGTGCCTGTGTAAAGGAGGCAGTCTTGCTTATAAAGCCCGCTGAAGACAGCCTAAGTGTCCAGTCGTAGGGGAATGCATAACTAAGACGTAGGATGTCCTCGGCGTGTGGTAATTAAAAAGAAAGCAGATCCATATGCACTATTACAGAAGGCTTTTCATGAAGTGAAAAAGCAAATTACAAAATTATCTGGACAATGCGATTCCTTTTATGTAAAACAATATAGGAATTACATATTTCTTATGTAAATTCATAGACAAAGATGTGGGAAAATGCCCACGTTCTTAAAAACAGTAGTATCTCAGGGCACCTGGGTGGCTCAGTTGGTTAAGCGTCTGCCTTTGGCTCAGGTCATGATCTCAGGGTCCTGGGATCAAGTCCCGCATTGGGCTTCCTGCTCAGCGGGGAGTCTGCTTCTCCCTCTCCCTCTGCCCCTCCCCCTGCTTGTGCTCTTTCTCTCTCAAATAAATAAATAAATAAATAAAATCTTAAAAAAAAAAAACCAAAACCCCAGTAGTATCTCTAGGGAGAAGAGTGAGTTTTGGGGAGACACAAGTGGGGGCAGCTTTCACTTTTTACTTTGTGTATTTCTTGGTTTTTATAAGAAGCTTGGGTTTATGTGTATTGTGCATGTAAATAAACATTTTTTTAAAGAAACAGGCTGAACTGACACGAGGCAAGTAGAGTTTCAGTTGTGGTTACTGGGGGAAGAAAGGAGGCTTGGGCATGCCCTTGAAAGAATGAACAGTAATTGAACACCTTATGTGCTCATGTGTGAACATTTCTCGATTGATCTTCAGAGCCTGACTGATCTGGCTGAGGCTGGGTGAGGTTCTGGACTGGCTCTTGGAAGCTCAGGGGCCCATGCAGAGTGGGAGATCTTGGCCTGCCAGCTTCCTTTCCCCTAGGACATGACCCTCATCCCCTAGCTTCCACAGAGCCTGTATTTGGAATAATTTTGTTGATCAAATGCATCTCATTTAGAAAACAAGAGGATGTGTGGCCTTTTGATAGGTTAAAACATTTCCTCTGTTCAGCTTTTGGGAAATGATGAAAACACTCACAACAGGGTACTTGTGAACCCCAACTTGGGGGTCACGAGTGAGAGCCCATCTGAAGTCCTGGGAGCCGACAAAAAGCAACCCTTGTTAGGGGCCTGGACTGCTTTAAACCTTTGTAAGTTCTCCAACACTCTCTAATTTGAGTTGTCCCATTGTACATCACATCAAACATATAAAAATGCTCTCATATCTCTCTTAAATATAATTTTATTGCTGCAAAAATGATGGATATTTAATGTTGTTCTGAAATTATTCGTAATGTCCATCTTGCAGTTATTTTGTCATATTCTGAACCAATACATTTCCCCCCTCTGGTTTCAAACATTTCTGGGTGCTTTGGGGAAGCTCAGGGCCCTAGGGACCTTTAGTCCCTTGGCCCTGAGCAAACTATGGCGAGAATTGTCTCCAAGTCCTGAGAATAGAAACGCTATGTGCTGTTGGGCACAGCAAGAGAGGCCCCTGCACTTTTCCTGCTGGAATTTCTTACTCTCCAGCTAAGTTGTCAGTGCACCAATGTTTAAGGGCCTCTTCTAAAATGCAGTCTCCTAGGATGACACAAACCATTTCGGATTGTTTTGAAACTGAAAAACACCCTAGCGTTTGTTCTTCGGCTTAACCTTTTGGGAGGCTTTCAAATTCTATTTTTCTCATCACTGACAGAGATATTAAATGTTTTAGTGATATTTTTATGTTAAATGCTCCCACAGGCTCATTTTAGACGTTTCCAGAGAATAGACATGAAGGCTTCAGGTGGTAAATTCAAAGTTTGAGGATAAAAGCATTTAGGGCAGGATTAAAGGAAAAGACAGCCTTCCTTATTTGATCTCTTCTTCTTCTTCTTCTTCTTTTTTTTTTTTTTTAAGATTTTATTTATTTGACAGAGACACAGCGAGAGAGGAACACAAGTAGGGGGAGTGGGAGAGGGAGAAGCAGGCCTCTTGCTGAGCAGGGAGCCTGATGTGGGGCTCGATCCCAGGACTCTGGGATCATGACCCAAGCAGAAGGCAGATGCCCAACCGACTGAGTCACCCGGGCGCCCCATTGATCTTTTCTTCTAAGAGGAGGGAGATATTGAAATGTGAAGACTCATTGTATAACCTGTAAGAGACAAACAGCAAGTCAAATGCGCTGGGGAGGCCGAGCCCAGATACTGATCAGGGAAAGTGGCTAATCGTCAAATGTTAAATTGAGACACTAAGTTATTTCAGGCAAGAGGTTTGTATGGCAGAGGGTCTTTGGGGACCTCGGCAGAGAATCAGCTCATGTTAATGGCTGATTGCTTTGGGGAGACTGAAGTTATATGTCACAGGACCTCTGCTCCGAATCCCCCTGGCTTCACAGTAAGGAGCAGTGAGGAGTCAGTGGTCAGCTTTATTTCTCTTGTTTTTCCGCCCTGACAACGATCAAACTACAGGTGTGCATTTGACAGAGATTCCAAATGCGAGGGAAGGAGGGAGGGGGTGGAGAGAGGGAGGGGGTGGAGGAAGAGGAGGGGAAAGCTGTCTGGGGAGTGAATTTGTGGTTTGTCAAGAAATAAGTACTGACATCTCACTTTTTAGAAAATAAAAATTTTATTTTATTTTTTTAAAGATTTTATTTATTTATTTGACAGAGAGAGAGAGATAGTGAGAGCAGGAACTCAAGCAGAGGGAGTGGGAGAAGGAGAAGCAGGCTCCCCGCTGAGCAGGGAGCCCATGTGATGTGGGGCTTGGTCCCAGGACCCTGGGATCATGACCTGAGCCGAAGGCAGCCGCTTAACAACTGAGCCACCCAGGCACCCCTAAAAATTGTATTTTAAAATAGTTTTTCGGGCGCCTGGGTGGCTCAGTTGGTTAAGCGACTGCCTTCGGCTCAGGTCACGATCCTGGAGTCCCTGGATCGAGTCCCGCATCGGGCTCCCTGCTGGGCAGGGACTCTGCTTCTCCCTCTGACCCTCCCCCCTCTCATGTGCTCTCTCTCATTCTCTCTCTCTCAAATAAATAAATAAAATCTTTAAAAAAAAATTAAAAAATTAAAAAAAATAAAATAGTTTTTCATTAAAATTTTTTTTTTTTTAAGATTTATTTGTTTATATGAGGGGCACCTGGGTGGCTCAGTCGTTGAGTGTTGCCTTTGGCTCAGGTCATGGTCCCAGGGTCCTGGGATCGAGTCCCGCATTGGGCTCCCTGCTCAGCGGGAGGCCTGCTTCTCCCTCTCACACTCACCCTGCTTGTGTTCCCTCTCTTGCTGTGTCTCTCTCTGTCAAATAAATAAATAAAATCTTTTTAAAAAAAGATTTATTTGTTTATTTGAGAGATAGAGGGGGGGGAGCACACAGAGGGAGAGGGAGAAGCAGACTCCCCACTGAGCAGGGAGCCCGATATGGGGCTCAATCCCAGGACCCTGGGATCATGACCCGAGCTGTAGGCAGACGCTCAACCGACTGAGCCACCCAGGCGCCCCAATAGTTTTCCATTTATAGAGAAATTGCAAAGGTAGTACAGAGAGTTCCCGTATACCCCACACCCTGTTTCCCTATTGTTAATGCTCACATTAGTATGGTTACAATTAATGAGCTAATATGGATATAGTCTTATTTACTAAAGTCCATAGTTTATTCAGATTTCTTTAGTTCTCACCTAATGTGCATTTTCTCTTCCAGGATCCATGTTACATTTAGTCACCACGTCTCCTTAGGTTCCTCTTGGCCATGACAGTCTCTCATGCTTTCCCTGTTTGATGATCTGACAGTTTCTGAGGCATACCGACTAGGTATTTTATAGACTGTCTTCTCTTAGGGATCTGCCTCTTTTTCTCTCCTCATTAACAAAGTTACTTAGGTTAGCCCTTTTTCTCTCTCTACCCCCTTCCATGAGGTTATTTCATACATTTACATTACAGTTAGATTCTTTTGCCACATTCTGCATTCCATCCTGGGATCCTCTGACTTCCCAGATGATTTTTAAAAACATGTCCATACACTGGGGGTGCCTGGCTGGCTTAGTCGGAGGAGTGTGAGACTCTTGATCTCTGGGTCATCATTTCTAGATCTGCGCTGGGTATAGAAATTAGTTTTTAAAAATCCATACATTAAGGTATATTCTTTTTTTTTTTTTTAAAGATTTTATTTATTTATTTGAGAGAGAGAGAATGAGAGACAGAGAGCATGAGAGGGAGGAGGGTGAGAGGGAGAAGCAGACTCCCCGCTGAGCAGGGAGCCCGACATGGGACTCGATCCCTGGACTCCAGGATCATGACCTGAGCCGAAGGCAGTCGCTTAACCAACTGAGCCACCCAGGCGCCCCATATTCTTTGTGCTGTAAAGTTCAATGGGATTTGAAAAATGTGTTGCATCTGGCATTACAGTATCATACACAATAGTTTGACTGCCCTTAATGGTATCTGCTGTGCTTTTCCTATTCGACCCTCCCCCTGCCAAGCTGTTGGTAACCACTAGTCTGTTTACTTCCTCTCTAGTTTCCCCTTTTCCAGAACATCATATAATTGGAATCATAGAATACAGAGCCATTTCAGACTGGCTTCTTTCACTTACTGAAAGATTCTTGGGGGCTTCCTGTTTGGGGTGATTATGAAAAAAAGCAGCTGTAATTATTTGCATGGAAGTTTATGTGCAGATAGAAGTTTTCAGATTGGTTAGATAAATACCTAAGGATGCAATTGCTCATAAAATTCATAGAATGAGTCAGAAATTGTTTCTTCTCCTTCTATTTTCTGGAAGAGATGGTAGGGAATTGGCATTCTTTCTTCCTTAAATATTTGATGGAATGTAGTAGGGAACCCATCTGGGCCCAGTGCTTGCTTTCTTTTTTGGAAAGTTACTAATTACTGATTTGATTTCCGGGATAGATAAAGGGATTTTCGGGTTGTATGAGTTTGTGTCTTTCAAGCAATTGGTCCATTTCATCTAGGTCATCAAATTGGGGACATAGAGTTGTTCATAGTGTCCATTTATTATCCTTTTAATGTCTATGGAATCAGTCCTTTTTCTTGTTTTATCTGTTTTTTTTTTTTATCAATCTTATTGATCCTTTCAAAGAACCACTGTTTGGTTTTATTGATTTTCTTTAAGATTTTTCTGTTTTCAATTTCATTGACATTTTCTGCTCTTTGTTTGTTATCATTTCTTTCCTTTTGTTTTCTTCAGGCTCATGTTACCTGTAGTTCTCTAGTTTCCTGAGGTGGAGGCAGGGGGTATTGATTTGAGATCTTTCCTTCTTTTTTTCCTAGTATATGCATTTAATGTTATAGCAGGGGGAGGGAAAGCATGAGAGAGTACAGAACTCTCTGTACTACCTTTGCAATTTCTCTATAAATGGAAAACTATTGGGGCGCCTGGGTCGGGGGGAATGTGCCAGCAAACTCTGTTTGCTGCATCCCACACATTTTGATAATTGCATTTTCATTTTCATCTAGTTCGAAATATTTTTTGAACTCTGCTTGAGACTTCTCCCTTGACCCGTGTGTTATTTAGAAATATGCCATTTAATTTACAAACATCCGGGAGCTATTTTTCTGTTCTTGATTTCTAGTGTAACTGTATCGTGATCAAGAGATCAAATCTTGGATGTTTTTATTCTTTAAAAATTTTAAAGAGATATTCTGGTCTATGCCCTAGGAAATAGTCTTATTTTGTGAGTGTTCCATGTGAGCTTGAGAAGAATGTGTATTCTGCTTTTGTCTGATGGAATATTCTGTACATATGACACATAAAAATAGGCTAAGTGGCATAAACAGACTCAGAACCAGATCTGTCTGTCCAGGTGCAATAAGGTCATGTTATGTTGTGCCTAGAAGTCAAGTTCTGCCCGGGAGACTCTTTTTGGGTTATTTGCAAGTTTCTCAACAACCTTATGAGTGATGGTACTACAGATGAGCAAAAAGTAAAATCACTTGCATGAGCTCTTTCTGCCCTGAAGTGCCATGTCCTAGTACTGACAGCAACACTTGCTGCTCTTTCTACCAAATACTGTCATGCCAGTTGCTCTGGTTCTGGGATGATTGATTAATTGGAGTTTTATGGAGGAAGAACTCATCCTCTTTTTCAATCTAGCTGAATTAATCAGTGTAGGAGGCAGCAAGACTTACACAGGTGAAAAGAAAAGTCATCTTTAACATGAACAAAAGGAACGTAGGAGGAACCAGGCAAGAATGGATTAGTAACAGGGTATGGGCTAAAGAATGTGACACTTGAAGTCAAGGGCAATTAGGAAAGAAGTTTTTGTTTCAAAGAAAATGAAGTAGTCTGAGGAAGGGGAAAGAGAGCTGAAGTTTATTAGTGTTTTTGTGTCAGGCACTGTGCTGGGCACCTTCGCATCCATATCCTCCTGTGCTGATCAGAACAAACCTGTGACATGTTCCCACAGCCTGTAGGGTCTCCCTCCCACTTCTGGCCCACTGCATAATACTGCTTTCCAGGGAAGAAGTGGTGGAAAATTTGGAAAAGAACACAGGATGGTGACAGGATCCTAGACCGGGGCGGGGGGTGGGGGGGAATGTGCCATTGTCAGTCTTTAGGAAAGCATGGAACAAGAGAATGGACATTCAGACTACCATTTATCATGGGACAGGACATAGAGGGGCCGAGGGACTGGGGAAGGGAGAGACTTCCTCTAGAACAGAAAGGGGTGTGTGTGGAGGCCCACCCAGGATTCTGGTGGTGGGATGAGCCCCTTGGCCCTTGTGAGGCACCGTTGGGCCCAATGTTCTGACCCACCTACTTCTTTGTATAAACTCCCCTAAGAAGTTAGGGAGGACTAGTTATAAGCAGAGCACATGGCATGATACTTGAATTTTTTCTAACACAGACTCCCTGGATCATGGATAATGCATGGAAATGTGCACATGTATGGTATGTGGTGAGAGAACTGCATGCCCAAGGAGCTCTGCTCTAGACAGTATAGGATTGTTGTTGCAATCAAAGCTAAATCATACCATTGGGGAAGAGGGGATTCTTTAGCTCCCATTCTCTCTTATCCTCCTTATTGTGCATCCAGAGAAAGAAGCAGAGAATCAGCAGTGGGGATGTCTGTCCCAGGTAGAGATGGCCCTGATGTTAGGAACCCTGTATCAGATCCGCACAGTAGTGGGGCCCCATCAGCTACAAAAGCTGGACAGCCACGCTAACCTAGGCCAACTGTTAAGTCAAGCAGGGATTTTTGTTTTTCTGACCTTTTGACAATGGCTACCAGGCCTGCCTCCTGAGACTGAATCGACCTCCTGCAGGATCATCCTGGGAGGGAAGAAAGACATTCCCTGATAGGTAAGAAAGGAGCTTACTTTCACTTGAATATTAGGAAAAACACATATCTCCAGCTGGTGAGATTGGATGTGTCAGCTCTAGATATAACTAGTCAATTTGCCCTGGACACGGATTGATAAATGTCTCATGAGTAATCCTCTGCTGTTGGGGTGTGGTAGGCATAGAAAGTAAATGGTAAATGGATTCTGGATACTGAAAATAAAAGATGTACATTTGTGTTAAGACCTGTCAGAATCCTTTTATGTCCCTCTAGCACTTAGTACAGAATTCAGTCTGATATTCTACCTGGTACTATTGTAGACATTTTGGCAGCTTCACCAGGAAGAGGCAAAGAGAATGATCTCTGTAAATATTTGCTGACAGGTGGATGACTGGGGGGATCGATGGATCTAAGGATGGGGGTGAGTGGATGGGTGGGTGAGTGAATAGATGGATCTAAGGATGGAGGATGAGTGGATGGATGGGTGAGGGGGTGAATAGATGGATATATGGATGGGGGGAAGTGGATGGTTGGGTGGGTAGGTAGATGGATATTATATGGATGGGGGGCTGAGTGGAAGGTTGAGTGGGTGGTGGGTGAATAGATGGATATAAGGATGGGGGTGAGTGGAAGAATGGGTGGGTGGTGGATGGGTGAGTGAGTGGCTAGATTGATGGAGGGAATAGCATTATTAGAATTGCTGAGACTCAGTGTTGATTGCAGAATTAAACAAGGCCAAGCTAAAGACCAGCTAAACAAGACCTGAAGACAAGACCAAGCTCTTATGTGTCTCGTTGTCAGTGGCCCTTCAGTACTGTCCTGTGATGATGGCATTTCTGAATTTCTACTTGTGGGACATTATTCAACTGGAGCATGAATCTTGAAGGCCATTGTGGGTACAGAGCCCATCAGCTAGAACATGAATTTAGCTGGGCTAAATTAAACTTTTCCAGGGGCTTTATTGCTCTGAGCCTCAGTTTCCTCATCCCCCTGAAGAGGACAAGAACCCCTAAATCACAGGATGGATGTGAGGATTTATAGTAATAAATAGTAATAGTAATAATAAATAGTAATAATTATGCTTGATACTTGATACTTACAGAGAGGCTCTTAGCTGTGTGCCAGGAACCTTTTTAAGTGCTCGACATGAGGTAGCTACTATGCTGTCCTTGTTTTACAGAGGAGACCCCGCGTCACAGAGAGGTTAAGAGACTTGACCAAGGCCCCCAGCTAGTAAGGCAGCTCTGGGCTTCAAACCCAGACGGGCTGGTTCCAGAGTGTGCACATTTAGGCCTTTTGCTATGCATCCTCTTGAATGTATAAAGTGCTGACACAGCCCCCAGCATGTGGTGGGTCTCAGGAAAGGGGTAATTCCTTTCCTCTTGGTTCATTAGTTGCCCTGAAATGGCAATGGTGGCCTGTGCCCCGGGGCCAGAGTCGACAGGAGACTGGAGAGGCAGCTGGGGAATCCTGACTCAGCCAGCCATGCCACAGCCCCTCGACTATGGCTTTTCTTTTTTATGCTTTTAGCTTCATCCTTAAAAAGTGAAAGGCACAGATTTAAAGATCCTTATGAATAAAATCAACCTCAGTCCAGGCCTGGTTAAGGAACAAGAAACACAGTTACTTCCAAAAGCAATTTAAGACAGTTCTGTGAACTACTTTGCAATTCTGGTGCACATGCACTTTAGAACAAAGTAATAAGAAAATTTCTTTTTCAAACATGCCGAGGGCTATGTTCACTATTAGTAGTATTAGTAGTATTAGTAGTAGTAGTAATAGCGTATTTTGTGTGTGTATGGGAGAGATACGCGGGGCGGTGGTCAACTTTCGATTCCTTTCTACTCTTACTTAGTTCCCTGGATATTTTATAATGAGATGATTACTTAGTTATTCAGAATCAGAAATAGAAGATGCACACCAATGCAGGCAGGAACGAAGCTCCCAGGAATGAAGCAGGCAGGGTATCTCAGTGGTTGGGACCATTGTCTTGGGAGGTTGGATACAGTCCCTGCTTCCACTCCTTGCTGTGTGACCCCAGGTTAGTCTCTGTCCCTCTCCAAGCCTTAGCCTCTTCACCTGAAACACAGCCCTGGTTTTGTGGAGAGTTGCTGTGATCATCAAACAGGATTCTGTTATGTTGCCGTGAACAGAAGTGCTGGATAACCGGAAGGGACAGCACTCATTTCTGGAAGGCATGGGTGTCTGGAGTCAGGCAGACCTAATTTGAGTTTCTGCTCAGGCATTATCTTGCTGAGCCTTGGTTTACTCATCTTCAAAACCGGGATAGTAATATTCACATAACAGGATTTTTTTTTTTTTTTTAGGATCCGATGAGATTAATAATATGCATAAAATGTTTGGCACAGTTTATGGTAGGCAAGAAGTGCTCAATAAGTGTCAGCAACTGAGGCGCCTGGCTGGCTCAGTTGGAAGAGCATGCAACTCTTGATCTCGGGGTTGTGAGTTCGAGCCCCACATGGGGTGTAGAGTACTTAAATAAATAAAACTTAAAAAATAATAGTAAATGTTAACAATTATAATTGGATTATGACTGCTGCCTCAGAAGGAATGCCACAACGAACAGTGCATGGAAAGTATTAAAAAGAGATTCAGGGGAGGGTATGTGCTATGGTGAGCGCTGTGAATTGTGCAAGACTGTTGAATCACAGATCTGTACCTCTGAAACAAATAATGCAATATACGTTAAGAAAAAAAAAAAAAGGAAGAAGATAGCAGGAGGGGAAGAATGAAGGGGGGGAAATCGGAGGGGGAGATGAACCATGGGAGACGATGGACTCTGAAAAACAAACTGAGGGTTCTAGAGGGGAGGGGGGTGGGAAGATGGGTTAGCCTGGTGGTGGGTATTGAGGAGGGCACATTCTGCATGGAGCACTGGGTGTTAGACGCAAACAATGAATCATGGAACACTACATCAAAAACTAATGATGTAATGTATGGTGATTAACATAACAATAAAAAAATTTTAAAAAGATATTTTATATTAGGAAAAAAAAAGATTCAAACTTTGATTGATTGCATCCCTGCGTGTTCTTTTTATTTCCGCCTGTGTGCGTGCATGTGTGTGCGCGCAAGCACACTCTTAAGCATGGCTAACGACAGTGATGACGTGATGAGAATTGGATGAGTGGCAGGATCAATGCAGTCTTTACAACAACTGAAAACACCCTGGAGCGAGTTCGCCTTCAGGAGGCCACGCCCACTTGGGGCCGCCTCCGGGCAGCTCTCTGCAGCCAGTTCAGCAGGCCTCCTAGAGAGTGAAGTGCCGTCTTGCTCATCTTGCTCCGAAGTAAGTGGCTCCCTTGTAACAGGCACTCGACCAGGACCAGCGTAGGATGTGTCCCCGACACCTGCACTTCCCACTGGGCTGCATGTCCTTGCAGATTGGCCTTGCATAAAGTGCCGGAGAGGCCCTTTATGCCCCTCTTTCTTCCACTCGAGGGACAGTTGCTAGAATGTTCCTCCGCATCTCACCTGGAGTACTGCACACCTTTCCTCCCAGACCTGCTTGACTGCAGCCTCTGAATGGTTTGGAACTGCCACGTCACAGTCACACCCAGAGATGACACACCCCTGTCTGCTCAGACCACTCCCCTGCCCAGAACCTTTCACAGGATCCATATCCCTCTCCGGGGAGAGAGTCCTCGCTGCTTTGCACAGTGACAGACTTTTCTGAGTTGGCCTCAACTTGCCTCTTCAGCCCTTGTATCGGCGGGCTGGTCATGCTCTAATGAGCTGTGCACAGATGTATGTATCCCACTCCCTAAAAAAGACCAATTTAAGACCTATATGAAATAAACAATTTTCCAGGAAAGCATAAATTTTCAAATCTTATAAGAGATTAAAGTCTAAATAAACCAAATATATAGTTTTGAAAGAGCTACCATCCCCTCCATGGAAAAAAAAAAGCCATAAAATTTCTAGAGGAATTTTGATCAAACTATTAAAGAACAGATATTCCTTACAGGGGAGGATCTGGCAGATACCACATTCATCAAGTGATGGAAGTTACCATGACTTGTAAGAAGCAAACATTTATGTGTCTCCTGACATAATATACTAAAAAGGACATAACCGTACCTCTGTGGTATTTCTGACACAAACTGGGTAATTTGAATCTAGTCATGAGGAATTATCAGACAAACTCCAGTTGAGGATATTACACAAAATAAATAGCCTGCACACCTCAAAATGTCAAGATTATTGAAAACAAAGACTGAGGAATTGCTCCAGGTGAAAAGAGTCTGAGGAGACTTGACAACTAGATGCATGTGTGATGCTGGATTGGGAGCTAACTAGGAAAGAGTATTTCTGTGAAAGGCACTATTGAGAAAAACTGGTAAAACTTGAATAAGGCCTACGGATTAGATGTTAGCAATGGATCAGTGGTAATTTCCTGGTTTTGATAATTGTATCCTGATTACCTTGTGTTTAGAAAACACACACCAAAGTACCTAGGGCTATAGGGATATATCTATAATTTACTCTCAAAGATTCAGAAAAACTGATATATACATTTAGGGAATCTGGGTACATGGTAAATTCATACATTTTTTTTTTTACAACCTTTCTATAAATCTGTAAATCTTTTTTTTATTATTTAAAGATTTTTATTTATTTATTTGACAGAGAGAGAGAGAGACAGTGAGAGAGGGAACACAAGCAGGGGGAGTGGGAGAGGAAGAAGCAGGCTCCCCGCTGAGCAAGGAGCCCCATGTAGGGCTAAATCCCAGGACCCTGGGATCATGACCTGAGCAGAAGGCAGACGCTTAACGACTGAGCCACCCAGGCGCCCCTAAATCTGTAATTCTTTAAAACAAAATGCTACAGAAAACAAAATGCTACATAAATAATGGATTATTCTGTTTTATTCCTACTAATCTAGACCAAATAAAAAGCATCCTATTTTCTATTTTTTTTTACACAGTAACAATAACATCAGTAAGTCTAATAAAAATTGAGACAAAAAGAAAAGTGTAGATTAATGGCACACGTGAACACTAATACAAAATTCTAAATAAAGTATTAGAAACCATACTGCAGCATCCAGTTAAAAGTGAAAGACTTAAAAAAAAAAAAACTCTCACAAATGAAAGAAAACATAAACAATATGATAGGAGCAAGGAGGGGTCATTTCAGGAACTCAAGGGTGATTTTATCTCAGAAGTTGATTAAATTAATGATTTAAATAGAAAAATCGTGTGATCACTGATGTAGAAATGTTGGGGTTCCGAGCTGATGGCCAAGAAAAGACCCTTGCGACATCTTCAGTGCAAAAAGGTGGTTTTATTAAAGCACGGGGACAGGACCCACGCTCAGAAAGAGTGGCCCTAGGGTTGTGACAGGTGACTGATTATATACTTTCAAGTTGGGAGGGGGTTCGGGATAGCATAAGTCTCTAAGGAATTTGGAGCAAGGTTTTCAGGGCCTTAAGGGGGCTAGCTATTATAAGGAAAATGTCATTTATTACTGTCTAATAAAATCTGAGTCATGAGACCCTGCAGATGTATATGGTGGGCCATATGCTTGGAGGATGATTGCTAACATGTATCTTGTGGGGTAGAGATAAGGGAAGTTTCCAAAGGAATTTTCATATGTTAACGTAGACTTACAGGATCCTGGGGGATCGGGATAACGTTAAGCTAAGATTGCCTTTCACCCTTAGCCAAGTGTCAACATCGAGGCAGCTGGGCTCCCAGAGGAAGGTCACTGTAGCTCTTTCAAGGACTTTTCAAAGGGCTGTAGGCAGTAAGGACATATAATTTTTTCTTTTGCTTTCGTTTCCCACATCAGTTACCTCTATGACAGCTGAAAGGCGTTTGCCACAAGTTAGCGCTTCATAATAAAATAGGAATAAATCGATTCTTCCTTAACATGATAAAATATATTTAACTCAGCCCCCAAGCCAGCATGGTGCTGAATGGGGAACCCTGGCAGCTTTCCAATGTAAGTGGAAGGGAAGGCTGCTCATTCACTGAGGGTTGACTGCACAAAAGATTTAATTTGTCTCCATTTTATTGAATTCAACTGTGTTCTTTATCATCTCCTTTCTTCTACTTCATTTGGGTTTGATTTGCTCTTCTTTTTCTAACTTCTTGTGATGGATTCTTAGATGATTGTTTTTCAAACTTTCTTCTGTTTAAATATATGCATTTAAAGGTATATATTTCCTTCTGAGCAGTCTTGGCTGTGACTCACAACCAACTAATATGTGGCTCATAACAGAGTAATATTTTCATTAGCATTTAGCTCAAGATGATTTCTTATTTCAATATGCTGTAAAGTAAAATAAAATGCCTAAGATGTATTTGTACAAGTTTGGATTTCTTGTTTTAAGTGAACAACTTCCACTGCCTACTGCTTTGAATGAGGAAGGAAACTTGAGCACCTCTCTGTCAGTAACTGATAGAATAACCAAAGCACAAGCTGGGACCACTTGTAAACTATTATTGGAACACAGGCCCACCATTTGTTTACCTATTGTCCCTGGCTACTTTTGTGTCATAATGGCTGGGATGAGTCGTTGTGACAGAAACCATGTGGCCTGCAAAGTCTAAAATATTTACTATCTGGCTCTTTATCAAAACATTTTGTTGGGGTGCTTGGATGGCTCAGTTGGTTAAGTGACTGCCTTCGGCTCAGGTCATGATCCTGGAGTCCCAGGATCGAGTCCCACATCGGGCTCCCTGCTCGGCAGGGAGTCTGCTTCTCCCTCTGACCCTTCTCCCTCTCATGCTCTCTGTCTCTCATTCTCTCTCTCTCAAATAAATAAATAAAATCTTTAAAAAAAAAAAAAAGAACAGTTCGTGGACTCCTGCTATAGATCTTGAGCTACATAGGGCAAAGTTCTGGTCTCCTGGAACCTGGCCCCCAGCCTAATGAATAGTATAGTCAGTGAGTGTTGGAGGATGAATAACTGAGTGGGTAAATTAATGAATGCAAGGCAGGCTCATCTGGTAGAGGGTGGGCCCACACGGTGGGAAAACCAGCAAGTCATTGACTTTCCTACGAAAGTGCAGGCCACAGCTTAAGTTCAAATCCAGCCAAGCTCCCTTCCCCTCCCATTCCTGCCCTCATTTCTGCCATGCCATATTTTGATTAAGATGTAACTTTTCGTCCACGTGCAAAAGCACTGGACTCGTGTAGTCTGGGATGCCGCAGAGTCCTGAGCCAGGGAGCTGAGCTCTCGCCATGAAGCCAGGTTTCAGCCCCCGTGGGGGAGGCTTCGGTGGCCGAGGGGTTTTGGTGACCGTGGTGGTTGTGGTGGTGGCCGAGGAGGCAGAGGTCGTGGTGACGGCTTTAGGGGCCGAGGCCGAGGAGGAGGACGAGGTGGTGGAGGTTTCCAGTCTGGTGGCAACCGGGGTCGTGGTCGGGGAGGGAAAAGGGGAAACCAGTTGGGGAAGAATGTGATGGTGGAACCTCATCTGCATGAAGGAGTCTTCATTTGTCGAGGAAAGGAAGATGCACTTGTCACCAAGAATCTGGTCCCTGGAGAATCAGTTTATGGAGAGAAGAGAGTCTCAATTGTGGAGGGAGATGACAAAATCGAGTACCGTGCCTGGAACCCCTTCCGCTCCAGGCTGGCAGCAGAGGCCGTGGAGTCAATGCAGTTGGCCTTAATAGAAATCACAAACTGTCCTCCATTACGAAGGAAAGTGTGGGTGTTCAGGGCTACGATCCGGGTCTGGTCTGGCTGGGCCACGTTGGCAAAGATCACATCCACCATTGCAATGAGCATGCAGTATTTGTGTGGGTGCTGAGCATCTTCAATAACAGGAATAATGTTGGTCCTCTTCTTGGCCAAGTTAATGAGGTCACGGCCAGAGCGGTGGGAGAACTCAACTGCATAAACTAGACCGTCCAGGCCTACGATGTCAGAGACGTGGGAGACAGTGGTGCCTGATGCAGCCCCAAGGTAGAGCACCTTGGCCCCTGGCTTGATATGGATCTGGTCTACGCCACCCAGGATTGCTGCTGCCAGTTTCCCTAAACTAGGAAATGAGATTGCCTGGTTTTAATGAGGTTAAGTGGAAATGGGTTGGCGTCTAGGGTAGAACCCATGCATGAGAGGCACTATGGGAACACTGGTCTTCTTGCCACGTGTCCAGTCCACACGTCACTTGGCTCTCTGACTCACTTCTCTCTGTTCTGTCCCCTTACCCAGCAGAGCCTGATCATTACCCCATCTCTCCCAGGCTCCCTCCTGATTAGCTTTCCACTCCCTCTGTTCCTTCTATTTCCAGTGCTGCTACGCAAGCTCGGGGAACTAACCCTGGTCTCTCCACCTCCACCACCTCAAGCACTTTGAAAGTTCTATCCCATAGAAAGCCATCAATCAACTCCACCCTCAGTCCTGTTACCACTTTGATCGCATACTGTTCTGCTATCCAGTAACCATCCCCTCTTCTGATGACAGCACTTCAATGTCCTTTTGGAGAGATGCACCTCTCCCACTCTTTCCTGTGGTGTTCAGGGGGCTCTGACACTGCCCCAAACTCTAGGAGTGAGCCATGGCCCAGGCCTGGTTGGCTAAACCCCCCGACCCCTGACTACAGTGACTGGTTCAGAGATGGGCACATGACCCAAGACATACCAATGGGACTCAGTTCTGAGACTTCTGTTGCTGCTGCTGGAACACTGTTTTGTTTTGTTTTGGCCAGTGAAGTTTCTAGAAGTATCAAGATATAAGTCTGAATCTGAATAAAGCCAACCTGGAGGAAAACAGAGCTGAGAAGTAGGAAAAGCCCCCAGATCCCGCTATTCCCAAAGCTAATATACTTCCTGGACTTCCAAATACCAGAACCAATAAATTCCCTGGATTCTGTTTGAAGGGGGTTTCTGTCCATTTGTAAGTTGTGACTAGTAAGTCAATTGAATGAAATAATTTTCCATCTCTCTGCTTCAGTTTCTTCACCAAGAACAAAAAATTAGGATTCTTTGTCCATTGACTTGAGATGCTGAAACTATAAATTTTTTTTAAAGATTTTATTTATTTGTTTGACAGAGAGAGACACAGCAAGAGAAGGAACACAAGGAGGGGGAGTGGGGGAAGGAGAAGCAGCCTTCCCGCAGAGCAGGGAGCCTGATGCAGGGCTTGATCCGAGGACCCTGGGTTCATGACCTGAGCCAAAGGCAGAAGCTTAATGACTGAGCCACCCAGGCTCCCCTGAAACTATAAAATTAAAACCAAAACAGTTTTGCAAAATTACTTTATCAAAATTCATGTTCTATATACTACATAGATATGTATAATACCTACCCTTTTATATATTGACCCAGTCACATCCATATTTCTATAGTCACATATTTCTATATTTACGTATATGGTCAAGTATTTATGTATTAATATAGTCGGTTTCCTTCCTCTTTTGCTCTTTTTTTCCCTCCTTTGGGTACGAGCTCTGTGCCCAGCACTGTGTTAGCCTTATCCAGATGAGTAAGCATGATTCTGTGCACAAGGAGCCTTCTCTGGTGTAGAAATACAGATGAGAAATCAGCTCTTACTATAGGGTGGGCTGGGGGCTGTGATGGAGCAGGCTGGAGGGCAGGTGTCTGAACTCTGCTGGGGTGATGGTGGAGGAAGGGAAGGCCAGGCTGTTTAGAGGAGAAGCTTTTTTTTTTTTAAAGGATGAGGAAGTGAAATCCAGTTAGTAGGAACAGCATGTGCTAAAGCAAGGCAGGACTGAAACCAGAGCAAATCGCTCAAGGCAACTGGAGTCACCACCTGGGTTCCAGCACTTACCATGTGACCCCCTGCCAGCAGCGTCCCCAGGCCCACTTCCCGAGCCACAAAAAGACCAGCGGATTTGTTTTAACAGTTCACGGTTATCTAAATGATACTCTACTTGCAACATCAGATTCTGAAAGTTCCCCGCCCCCCCGCCCCTGCAAAGGCATAAATTCACCACAACATAGCTTAGGAATCTGCCTGACACTTAGAGGCTTCACAAATATTTGTTGATGATGAAGCTTCTACGAATATGTTCGGAAAATTGTTCTAAAATTAAACTTCATTAAAATTCCTACCTTGCAGCTAAGAACTCCTTTCTAGTCATCCTACCTTTCTTTTTTACCTGAAATGTACACATCTGTGAGATTTTAAAGGGGTCATGGAGAGTTATTCAGGTCTTAAACTCCTTTGCTGAATATCTCATAATTACAACAGATGAACAATGTTAGATAAAATAAGAAGGAAAAGGAAGAAATCTCATATGGACTTACCATTAGTGTGTGCTAGGGATGTTGTTATTATTTTTAAAGATCTTACTTTAAAAAAAATTTTTTTTAAAGTTCAATATTACTAGTGTTTATTTTATTTTATTTTTTAAAGATTTTATTTATTTACTTGACAGAGACACAGCGAGAAAGGGAACATAAGCAGGGAGAGTGGAAAAGAGAGAAGCAGGCTTCCCGCCGAGCAGGGAGCAGGATGCGGGGCTCGACCCCAGGACCCTGGGACCATGACCCCAGCCGAAGGCAGACGCTTAACGACTGAGCCACCTAGGTGCCCCTGATTTTACTTTTTTAAAAGTAATCTCTATACCCAGTGAGGGGCTGGAACTCAACCCTGAGGTGGAGAGTCACACGCTCCACTGACTGAGCCAGCCAGGCGCCCCTATGTATGTTAGTAAATTAATAAATTAAATTAAATAATAAATAATAATTTCCCGGAGATGGAGAGAGGTGCTCCTGGATTTGCAGACAGAGAACCAGACGGGGCTCAGGGACTCAGCTGGGAAGGGGCAGGGCTTGGTTTTAAACTCTGATCTTCCTCCAGAGCTCCTTTCTCTAAACCTTCGGAAGTAAAATTTCACTCAAATTCTCCAACTAGGCACTTACAAATAGGCTCAGCATTTGGCTCTGATCACCTTTATTCACTGTTTGTTCTGTTTATTCACTCCCCAAAGTTGATGTGTACCCTGGGGTATAGACTTTAGCTTTCTCAGATACCCTCCACTGCTTCTTTCCTCCTCTCTTGTTTGACATCTCCCCTGTGGTGGATCACCTCTTCTCTTGTGCATTTAGATGTGACATCATGTCATAGGCTGTGGGAACTAGGGACCTGGCTTTCTGAGCAGCCACCAAGGAGCCAGATGAGGCGCTGGGAAGCACATGGGGAAGGCTTCTAGGGACAGCATCAATTTTAAGAAGTTTGCAAGGTTTTCCTTAAGGCTTATATATGATTTGCCCTGTGAAGCGAAAGCCTCGATCGGAGACTGTGCAAAGTATGCCCCAAGTGGGAAACACATTCTCTAAGTTTCTGTGCCACTGTGAGGGCATTGGCCTTGTGACAGGGAAAAGCTTCACCTCATCCAGAAAACATACACACAATAACAGGAACATATTGACAACCCATATGGATGGGGTTTGGGAATATAGGTGAGGTTCAGTGGAGTGAGGTCCGGAGCCAACGGCCAAGAAGGAATTCTTGAGACGTCTTTGGTGCACAAAGGTGGTTTTATTAAAGCACAGGGACAAGACCCGTGGGCAGAAAGAGCTGCTGCCCTGGAGTTGTGAGAGGTGGCTGATTATATACTTGGGAGTTGGGGGAGGTAAGGAAAGAGGAGGTTTTCAGAAGGATTTTCATGTGTTAAAGAAGGCTCCTAGGATTCCGGAGGCCTGGCCATTGTCAAGTTAAGGTTGTTTTTCTTCCAAACAAGACATTGACATGCAGATAGTTGGGAGCTTCCTGGAGGAACATTACACAGTGCCCGCTTCAAGTAACTGTCAATGGGCTGCAGGTTATAAGGGCATTTAGTTGTATCTACATTTCCTTCTGGAAGCTAGGTTATTGATAGAAATATTTTGTTCTTGTAGATTGCTAAGACATTTGTAAACTGAGGGAGACTCATGTCTTGCAGGGTTGTAATCTCTATAAGTGAACTATTTGTTTTTCCTTTCCTTAGCCTGAGGAATGTCACATATATCCCATGGGGGTGGGTTGTGGGGTTTCAGCTTCTGCTTTGTCCTCAGCTTGCCTTCTGTTCCCTCATCACATACTAGGTGGCAATGGAATGAAGTCCAGCTATGGGTGTCCAAAGGTCCAGAGGGAGGTCCCAAGGCCTCTGGAGATGAAACTAGTTTTTCCAGGATTATGGATCTGACAGGTCAGACGTTGCTGATAGACTGTTTTTGCAATTTTACAGCTGGCTCCCACGGATGACTATTCATAATTCAAGTCCTTTGAAATGCATTACGGTTGGTGAAGGAATGCAAAAACTAAAAAATAAGGTTTGTCAGGGAACTGGGAGGAACCAAGCAACCATCTTGGGATTCCCATTGCCCTAAGTGTTCGTTTCATTTATAAGCATTTTTTACCCATCTTAATTTCTCAGATTTAGGAGCAGGCTCTTGTCATGTTACCAGGACAGCAGGATGGCAAAAGTTTGGCAATGAGGGGACATTTTTTGCAGAAGCAGAATGGACTTCATCCACATGTACCACCATCTTTAAGGATTTCGTTGTTGCTGCCTTTGTATAAAAGTCAGCTGGGACATTTTCTGGATTCTCAGGTTCAGTTCATTTAGCGTGAGCCTCAATTTTGATGATAGCAATTTCAGAAGCTAAGCGAGGAGTAATTGCAAGTGATGACTCTGTACCAGGACGTATCAGATTTCTAGGAATTTCACATAATTTCTGGAGCACTTCTACACTATACAATCACAATGGAAAGAAAACATAGAACCTTTGTTTTTTAGGCAGATCCCTTAAAAGGTACAGAAAGTCTCACAATCTGTTATCAGAAGTAGACCAAAAGTCCAAAAAAGAAAAAAAAAAACTTTGTCCTTTTAATAGAGAGAAAGCCAAATTCTAATTTTGTGCTACCTTACTTTTGATAGTAAAATGTATTCATTCCACTCTTAATCCTGACCACGCATAAAATTCTTTTTCAAAGATTCATTTTTCAGAAACTTTCTACAACTTTTTTTTTCCTCAAAAAAATTGCATCCCCATCCCTCATACCTTCTTTTACACCATCCTACCTCTATTGCATATAGAAGCATTTCCCTCATTACTTTTAGTAGCTTTAACCACATACATTAATTACAATTCTTAACCCTCAGATAGATACTTTAATTTCTAGTGAAAAACAAGTAGTGAACAATTGTGACCTATTATGCTGGCATTCTTTAGGTTGGCAAGTGTATGAACACGTTTCATAATTTCTAGAAACGTGCTTTTTAATAGCACTGTCTTTCAAGAAAGCACACACATACATGAAATGTTTATCACCAAACCCAACTTTATCTTTAGTCTCTCTAATAAGGAAGCCAAAATTAGATAAACCTATGTTCAGTCATTAACGATTCATTATTTTATCTTATTTGGAAATTATCTAGATTATGAATTTAACAACGCTTCACTTAACCTAACTCAGCAGAACTTTAAGGTTTTAGGTTACCAGAAAGACTTGGGAAACTATTTAGAATTTACCTAAAACTTTTTTAAATCTTATTTACATCTATTCAATTTACTTGTTCTTAACAATTAGGCTGAGATTATCCACAAAAACTAAATGAGACATCAGACAAAGCCGGTCATTGTGGCAAGCTATTTTTATTTATTTATTTTATTTTTAATTTTTTTCAAGATTTTATTTATTTGAGAGAGAGAGAAAGAGATCCCGAGCAGAGGGGAGGGGCAGAAGGAGAAGCAGACTCCCGGCTGAACAGGGAGCCTGTGGTGGGTGGGTGGGTGGGGGTCCGACACACTAAATCCCAGGACCCTGAGATCATGAACTGAGCCGAAAGCAGGTGCTTAACCGACTGAGCCCCTGTGTTTGCATTTCAAAAACACAGTAAGATACATCACTTCAAGGGACAGAGATAGAGGAAAGTTCCTCCTAGAAGGACTTTGGTTTTCTAAAGCCAATAATTTAAAACCCTTTTGAGATAAACAAGGATAGTTTTGGGGTTGGTAAAGGAATAGGTTAACTTTGAATTGCCTCTGGAGCTGGCTTTTGTTTATGGTTGTAAAGGCAATTGGGACAGAGGACAACTTAGGATGAGTGCTCCCATAAAGGAGGCACAAAGAATGGCATAGTCTCATAGGCTTTTGTATAATGTACCTTCTGTATCTTTTATTTTTATTTATTTTTATTTTTTATTTATTTATTTTTTTAAAAGATTTTATTTATTTGACAGAGAGAGACACAGAGAGAGAGGGAACACAAGCAGGGACAGTGGAAGAGGGAGAAGCAGGCTTCCTGCTGAGCAGGGAGCCCGATGTGGGGCTCGATCCCAGGACCCTGGGATCATGACCTGAGCCGAAGGCAGATGCTTAATGACTGAGCCACCCAGGCACCCCCCTTCTGTATCTTTTAAAACTGATTATCAGGTTTTCGGAATGAAACTTTCAATGAAGTTATTGTTGGAATTTTGAAGTCTTTGCTTTTAAGTGCACTTCTTAAATGATCTGATCTAACTGGGACAGTCCACCCAATGGTCACTGTAATCCTAGATGGTGATGTCCCTGAGGTGGGCAGCTGTTTGGTAGGACCCTAGCCACAACTGGAGTTTAACTCACATTTCTGTCCAGCCACATCTAGTTGCAAACAGGATGCAGCTCTCACATTTCTGTCTGGCCTTATTCTGGGGTCCTCAACTTGATGGTTACCAAGCCGAGTTCTTATGGTCACGAAACAAGCGTCTAGATTTTTATAGCTTCTGGGACTATAGTTCTGAGATATAAAATAAGCAGGTGTGCTGGAAGGTGGAACGCTTAACTCTCGGATTTTAAGGATCCCATTCCCTTATTATTTATGTATTTGTTTATTATTTTTCTTTCAGCTAAGCCTTTTCCTCATGTGCACATTGACAGAAGCCAAGGGTACTGAGGAAGTGCAAGTGTGGATACCAGCGGGGAGGGAGACATGGGGGCTGGGGCAGACTGAAGCAGCAGGTCTCAGAGAATGGGGAGTGTGGGCTGATTCCAAGCTGATACCAGAGATGGGCAGAAGCCCCCAGGTGTTCCCAGCATGGAATCTAAGGACAGAACCAAGGGCTGGGGTTCGGAGGCTACTGCAGGCTAGGCAATGGAAGGCCTTGCCCCCCACTGGCGCTACACAGCATGGACTAAACCAGTGGACTCCATTAAGGGAGACTGGGGACTGGAAGTGGGGAAAGGACGAAAGCAGCAAACCCCAGTAAATGGGGACTTTGGCTGGAACTGGGGAGGGGATTTGGACGTGGAATTGTGGACTGAACCAAGGAAGGGTTAAGGTTACTAAGGGCTGGCGCTCTGTCAGAGCCTCCTGTCAGCCTGCCAGACCTGTTCATGCTGGGCTGGAAAGCCAATTAGATCCACAGCCTGAATGTAGAACAAGTGGAACTCCAGCCAAGAGGAATTCACCAGCAGCCCTCGGATACGCTAAGACCATGAACTCAAAAGGATTTGTAGGGCGCCATGCCTGTGTTTCTCATTGTCCCCAGATGCCATCAGAATTTTGCTTTGGATCCCAATGCCATCACCAATCTGTGTAAAAACAAAAGTAAACCAAGTAAATTTGAAGATCTAATAGCTGGATCTTTCTCTGTGGCTCTTTCGTGTACTTTTCAGATGTTCCTGCTGGGCCACTCCCCCCTGTAGGTCCTCTGACCCTTCTTTATTTTGGGTGATGACTTGCAAGTCCTTCCCTCCTCTCTAGGAGTTCAATCCAGCTGCTGGAGTGCCTTGGTCCCTCCAAGCTGCCTTATTTGACAGGAACTAAGACAAATCAGTGGCGCTGTATCTGATCTGCTCTGTGACCTCATTTGGTTCTGAGGATGCACTGAGTCATCCCTGACCCTGACCGCCCCGCAGAGCAGGAGTCAGACCCCAGGCCCCCTGGGCTCCCTGATGCTTCAGTCACATCTGAGTAGCCCTGTGGAAGGCACCCCCTTACCAGGTGGGAGAGGAAATGGGACTCCAGTACAGCTCTCTCCAAAATGAGCCTGCTCACAAAATTCTCCATCCTCTATGTTTTCAACTCTTTTATATCATCCGAGTGGGTAAGGGGTCCAGGAAATGGTTCTCAAGAATTTCCTTCGACATCTGCATCTTTTTCCCCACTTGGAAATGTCATGCCTTGTCCTGTATTGGTGCCCTGTTGAAAAGTCAATTGTTATACATTGTTACATATATAAATAAAATTGTGCTAGAGAGCAGAAATAATGTATTAGGTTGATCGTCTCTGTCACTTACCATGAGGGGGTTCAGCTGCTACGAAGTCTGGGCTTTGATTTGCTTCTCTGAAAATTGGGGGTGATATTATCGACCTCACAGTGTTGTTGTAAGGACTAGAGATGATGCAGAGTTCCAGCAGGGACCCAGCCGATCCTAGGTACTCAAGAACTTGAGCTCTTGAGTTATCCATCCCATGACAATAGACAGTTAAGAAGTGAGCCACTGGAGGACCTGCGCCCCACGATGCAGACAGACGGTGACAACAGGAAGGACCAATTTGAATCTGGTTTCTTTTTCCTACTTAAAAAAACTCACACACAAACAAGATAAAAGAAAAGAAAACAAAACAAAACAAAAAAACCCCACACATAAAAATTAGCTTTTCTCTTTTGAAGACAATTTAATTAGTAAAAATTTTAAAATATGAAAAAAGAACAAAAACCACAATCCCATTAGTAATGTTATTATTTTAAGTACCCCTACATATACTTTTACATAGTTGTAATCATACTGCATATAAAATTTTATACCATGGTCTTTTTCACAGATATGGTATTATAGACATCTTTATTTTACTATATACTCTAATATCGATAATTTTTTTTAGATTTTTATTTATTTATTTGTCAGAGAGAGGGAGAGAGAGAGAAAGGGGAAGATAATATTGATAATTTTTTAATGACAGCATAATGTTTCTTTGAGTGGATAAACTATGCTTTACTTTGTTATTTTCTAATTCTTTGACATTTAGATGGTTTCTGTGGTTTTCTACCTTTATCAATCAAGTCCGTTAGGGTTCTTCCTCAGCAAGTAACAGAAACCAACTCTGGAATGCTTGGACAGGAAAGGGATTTACTTGAAGGATGTAGATGAGCTCGTGGAATTCTCAAGGGGCTTGGAGAAGCAGATGAATAAAAAGTCCAGGAGTTGAGGGAGTTGCAGGATTCTGGGGGACAGGAGCTACTTGACGGTCTGGTTACAGCTCTGCTCTCAGAATGGGGATATGTCACTCGTGGTTGCCTTGTGCTATTCCACCACAGAGAGAGAATGTGATCGACCTAACCTGGGTCACGTGCCCAGACCTCGGAGAGGCGGAGGTTGAGGGCCTCGATGCACCGCAAGACCAATACTGTTCTCAGTGGGGGGTGGGCTCGAAGCCCCTCAAAGAAAATAAGGGCGTTGATAGTAGGTGACTGATAAACCAAGCTACTGCTACATAAATACTCCATCTTTGCACATACAGCTTTCTCTAGATTTTTGAATCATTTTTTTGGGATGAAATTTCGCAAAGTGGAATGACTGCACGAAGAGGGTAGAACTTTTGAGGTGGTTCTTCATGTACGTTGTCAGATATGTATAGGGGAGCACGGGAGGGAACCTTAGAAGTAAGTGGAGTGGTAGTTAATTGAAATGGGGGTTCAGGGATGATACCAGCACATCTAACGCATTTTATTTGACCTTTGTCTGTGGCTAAGTCTATTACACTGCTAACCTTTTGATGCAGAGCCAAGGCCTTTGTGTGTGTCCTCAGACTGGACTTGTGTGTTGTCTTTCCTGCATGAGCATCCCCCACAACGCACCGTCCAAAATTTCTGGTTTAGGATTCTGTGAAAAGGAGCAGGAACTTTGAGATCTTGGTGAAACAATCAGAACGCAGCATCCTTTTGGAGTTTCAAGGTTCCTACCCCCTCTGATTCTTTTACTGTTGGCTCGCCCACACCTAATTCGACATCCATAATTTTGTACGTGTGATTTGCTTTTTTTTGAGCCTTTCCAAAGCCTTCAATTTGGTTTTCATTGAAACAGCAACTCTCTTACTTATCCCACTCATATTTAATTGGCTTTTATTATGTTTATTTTAATTAAGTAATTAGAAAAACCGTTGACGTGGTCCCAACAGGCTTGAGAACAAATACAACTTACTCCCGGTAAACAGACAGCTCAACTGGTGGGGGCTTTAGCATGCAGAGTGCTGGAGAGTAGCCTGCAGTGGTGAGCGATGACCACCCAGTGGGCATCAGTCCGTGTGCTTTATAGGGGGCTGCTGAACTGGCTAAGTGGAGTGTTTAGGACAAATTCTATGTGCCAGTTTCAATGAACCGTCACCACATCTTACGTAAGAACCCAATATCAACACCATGAATTTGACATTGGTACAATGCCTGTGTTTCGTTCTATGTCATTTGTAGATTTGTGTGACCATGACCACAGTATAGACCCAGAGCCAGGCAGGCTGTCCCCACAGGTGTCTCCCTAGCGCTTCCCTTTTGTAGTCATGCCCACTTCCTTCTCCTCCACTCTCCCTCCCTTGTCAGCAGCCTCGTCCCTTCTAGAGCTCTAGAATTTTCTCATCTGGGGAACATGATTTCAATGGAATCATACAGTATTTGCCCTTCTGAGGTGGACTTCTTTCCACTCGGCATAATGCCCTTGAGAGCCATCCAAGCTGTTGTATGTGTCAATAATTCGCTTTCTTTATTAGTAGGAAGTAGTATCCCCTGGTATGGATGGACCAGTTTGTTTAACCATTCACCTACTGAAGGACATTTTCGTTGTTTGCAGTTTGGCACGATTACAAACAAAGCTGTTATAAACAACTGTGTTTAGGCATTTATATGGGCATATACCTTCATTTTTCTGGGGTAAGCATCCAAGATACACTGCAGTTCCTTGGGGTGGTTGGTTAAGGGTGTGCCAACTACTTTTCTGAGTGGCTGTACATGTTATATTCTTACCATAATAAGCGAGAGATCTAGTTTCTCCACATTCTAGCCAGCATTTGATATTGTCAATATCTTTAATTTTAGCTGTTCTAATAGGTATATAGTGATATCTAATGAGATATATCTAATAGGTATATAGTGATATAGAACATCTTTCCGTGTGTTTATCTGTGTCACGGGTTTGAGGGATTTGGGGCTGATCAAGGAAGAAGATATGACCACGAGAAGTAGTGATGCACAACCAGCTTCATTGCTCAGTGTTTGGACAGGGTTTTGAGAGCAGTCCCCCACAGCAGGAGTCTGTCCAGAGGCTATGGCTTGAGGGGTTGCTACTCAGAAGGGGAGGAGGGCAAGAAAGAGGAGGACCAGAGAAGAGGTGTATGTGTCCAGATGATGTCCTTCAGCAGCCTGGCTGCCAGTTTCTGAATCACAGACCTCCTGAGGGCCAGAGTAGTCTGGGGGCTTAGCACCCCAGGCTCTAACTGTAGTCAACAGGTATGGGATGAGGTTCTACAGGGGATGCAAAGCAAGCAGGCTCTACATGGCTAAAAATCTGCTCGTTGGGGCTGTGTTTAAAGCAACTGGATGTATAACAATTTGAGTTTGGCACTAGCAGGCTTTTAAGCTAATGGGTCTTGGTCTGCAGGGAAGAAATAAGCAGCCCAGGGGTGAATACACAGAGGCCATGTTGGGCTTATTTATGCAACAATTTGCCATCTGTTTATTCTCTTCTGTGGAATACCTCTTCATGTCTTTGCCCATTTTAAACTGGATTGATTATTTTTTTAAATCTTGAGTTTTGGAAGTTCTTTATATGTTCTAGATAATGAGTTCATTGTCACATAAATGGTTTGCAAATATTTTCTTCCAATTTGCAATTTACAGTCTCCTTGTCTTACAGGGTTTTTCACGAAACGAAAGCTTTTCATTTTGATGATGTTTGATTGCTCGATTTTATTATTTTTAAGTAATCTCTACACCCAACATGGGGCTCGAACTCACAACCCCGAGATCAAGAGTTGCACGCTCCACTGACTGAGCCAGCCAGGTGCCCCATATTGATGTTTTTTCTTTTATGGATCACGCTAAGAGTGTTGAGTTTTGGGGCGCCTGGGTGGCTCAGTCAGTTGAGCATCAGACTCTTGATTTAGGCTCAGGTCATGATCTCAGGGTAGAGGGATAGAGCCTTGTGTCGTGCTCCACGCTCAGTGGGGAGTCTGTTTAAGATTATCTCTCTCCTTCTGCCCCTGCCCTCCCCCTTCCCCTAACCCTTACTTGTGCTCTCTCTCTCTTTAAAATCAATGAATAAATAAAATCTTAAAAAAAAGTGTTAGAGTTTTATATTCAACATTTCAATCTACAGCCAATTTTGAGTTGATTTTTGTGTAAGGGGTAAGACTTAGATTGAGGTTTATTTATTTTTGTTATGGATATCCAGTTGTCCTGGCACCATTTTTTGGAAAACACTATGATTTCTCCATTCAATTGCTTCTTGAGAACCTTTGTCAAAATCAGTTGTCTGTACATGCGTGGGGCTATATCAGGGCTCTGTATTCTGTTCCATTGATGTTTGCTTTCACTTCATTCTGTTAAATATTTTATTTTTTTTAAGATTTTATTTGTTCATTTGAGAGAGAGAGAGAGAGAGAGAGAGAGCATGAGTCGGGGGGGGGGGCACGGAAAAGGGCAAAGCAGGCTCCCCACAGAGCAGGGAGCCCTACACAGGGCTCGATACCAGGACCCTGGGATCATGACCTGAGCCAAAGGCAGATGTTTGACCGACTGAGCCACCCAGGCACCCCTGTTAAATATTTTCTAATTTCACTTGTGATTTCTTCTCTGACCCATGGATTAGTTATATGTATGCTGTTTAATTTCTAAATACTTAGGGTTTTCTCAGATATCTTTTTGTTATGATTTATCATTTAATTCCATTGTGGTCAGAGACTATATCCATGTGACTGCAATCCTTTTAAATATATTTATGACCTTTTATATATTATATATATAGTATAATATTAATTAGATAAAATCTTTTTATATGTATTAAGACTCATTATGATCCAGCATTTCATCTAACAGTGTTTTCCATGTGCACTTGACCAGAATGTATGTTCTGCAGTTGTTGGGTAATGTCTGGGGTCTCTACTGAATGCCCTCAGTTTTTAGTGACTTCTCTCCACTCTGGCTGGTAGGAACTCGGATGACTCACAGCTATGTGTAAGCAGTGGGAATTGTTTAGCTTATAGCTCCCCAGAAGCTGTTCTTTGCACAGCCTTGCAGAGTCTCACCCCATGCACACATATGTTAGTATTCACCCAACGTCAGGAAGGCGGAACCCTGCACAGATTTTTGGAGGCTGTTCCTCTGCTTACTTCCCTCTTCTCTGGTCTTCTTCCTTACACATTCCAGTCACCTCTGTCTTCTAGTGTTCAACAAGATTTTCGTCTCCACTGGGGCTTCTCCTCCCTCTTCTGAGTTCCAGAAACTAACTCCAGACAGAAAGCCAGTGCATTTGTAAAGCTCCTACTCTTTTGCTGCCCTACTCTTAGTAATTTTTCCACTGGAATCACAGTACTTTTCTGCTTCTTGTCCAATGTCTGAAAAGAGTTTCTTACATTTTGTCCAGGTTTTTGGGTGTTTATGGTACAGATACTGAAAGTTTTTTACAAGTGAGCTTTGGACAAAGATTTTATTTTATTATTTACTTATTTATTATTATTATTTTTTTAAGTAGGCTCCACACCCGATATGGGGCTTGAACTCATGACCCTGAGATTAAGAGCCCCATACTCTACCAACGGAGCCAGCCAGGCGCCCCTAGACAAACATTTTAATGAAATGAGCAAGCAAGCCATGTAGATAAGGTATGGGAAAGAGCATACTCGGCAGAAGGAACGGTGGGTCGAAGTCTCTGAGGTTGAACCATGTATGGCTTGGGGACCATTATCCCCCAGTTCATAGTGAAGAGACTGAGGACCATAGAGGTTAGCCATTTACTTAAGACCTTACAGGATAAGGGCAGATTCCACCCACATTTGAAAACAGCGTCTGAACTCCTTCCCCTGGGTCTCACCACCTGCCTTGAAGGCTGTTGCTTAGTGAAGAGGAGATTTATGGGCTATGACTAACTGGTGGAACTTGTTATCTCAGGAGGTGTTATTAGCTGAAAATATAAATTGCTCAAACATGTGTTTAGACAAATGCAAGGTTGGAAGATTCGTAACGGCTTATGGGCACCAAGGGGATTTCCAGTGAATGTTTGTTAGTTCAGGTAATGGTGTTCAGTAGGACATTTTCCTTCGCAGTTCTTCCAGTACGTTCTCCTCGTTCAGGGAAGCGTGCTGTCTTGTTTGACACAGCTAAGTCACTTCTCTGACCCAGTACAAATGGGAGCCATGAAACAGGCATGTGTGCTAACAACAGTTACCATTACTTGAGTGCCTGGTATCCTCTAGGTGCTTTACATATATTATCTTGAGTCCACACAACCCCATGCAATGGGTATTATTACACTATTTTATCGAGCAAAAGAGGAGAGCTCTCTGTTTGCAAGTGGTGGAGCCACAGTTTTATTGTTTGTTTTTGCTACACTTTGCTCTGGAGTTGGCTAAACTTTGGGGGAAAAGAACCTAGTGTGGTTATTTTTTTGGTCACTTTATTAGATATGAGATTTTTTTTCTTTTCTTCCTTTTTCTTATTTTTTTGTGGTTTCTATGAGAATGTTAAAGAAGAGAAAAATAGATGGCAAAGTCAAGGAAAGACTGGAAAAAGTATACCAAGTGCTATCATGGAGAACAAAATGGGAAAATGAAGCTAAGCCCTAGTGTTGCCTTCAGGGGCCAAGCCGGGCCTTTGCCCAAGACCAAGCTCCATACCTGGAAGTCAACACGTTTCTGGAGCCTAAAGCAGGAAGCCAAGACAGTGTGGATTTCCACTTCTTCATTCCAAAGACCCCAAAAAGGACACATCTCTATCCCTTACCATTTCTATGGGTGTCAAGCATCATGTATTCAGGAACTCAGGGATAATCCAACTTTTTTGCTTTTGACTTGTGTGGGTTGAGTCTGAAGGTGGAACTTATCTCATAATGCATTTCTGTCCCTGACTCTCTTTGTTCTAAGAATTTCCTAGACAAATGAAATCATTTTAGCAAAAACATGTTCAGTTAGTTTCTGATCATTTAACATGACTGAGTGGGCAGTTTCACATGCTTGACTCCTACTCAGACAAGTGCCACATACACTTGGCCCCAAAGGTGCCCCATGGATCTATCATGTCATTGCAGCTCTGGTCAAGGCTTTTGTTTCTTTAACTTTGATCACTCAAAAAATGCAATCCTATACATTGCTGAGGATTTAAAATAAGTTCTTGGCTTTCTGGATCATAAGACCTACATTTAATTCCTTTCTCTTTGTAGAAGTGCCTCACATGGTGCTTGGTTCTTATCAATGCTCAGCAGAGTTGGCTATTTCTGTGATTACTGTAAGGGCTCAACCAAGCTCATGCATATTGTCAGCTCAGTTGCTCAGTTTAGCTTATCCAAATCAGACCTCCTGACTGTCGCTGTCATTGGGTTCTTCTCCAAAGCTTTCCTATCCCCATTCATCTGACGGATCAAGCTCAACCTTAAAAGTCATCCCTGACCTTGACTTTGCTCTTTCCCTTTCCTCCACATTCGGTCCATCAGCAAATCCTGCTGGCTGCACGTCCAATATAGAACCTAAATCTTACCACTTCTCTTCATAACACAATCCTCTCTAAAATAGACCATGGCAACAGTCTCTGAACTGTTGTGTTAGCTGCTTAGGCTGCCATCACAAAGTACCACAGACTGGGTGGCTGGAACTGCATTTATTTTCTTGTAATTCTGGAGGCAAGACATCCAAAATGAAGGTGTTGGCAGGGTTCTCCTGAGACCTCTCTCCTTGGCTCATAGATGGCTGTCTTCACATGGCCTTCCCTCTATGTGCATCTGTGTCTTTTTTTTTTTTAATTTTATTTATTTGACATAGAGACAGAGAGAGAGGGAACACAGCAGGGGGAGTAGGAGAGGGAGAAGCAGGCTTCCAGCTGAGCAGGGAGCCCAATGTGGGGCTCGATCCCAGGACACTGGGACCATGACCTGAGCTGAAGGCAGATGCTTAACCGTCTGAGCCACCCAGGCGCCCCTGTGCATCTGTGTCTTAATCTCCTCTTCTTTTAAGGACATCAGTCTATTGGATTGGAGCCCATCATAGGGATCTCATTTTATCTTAATTACTTCTGTAAGGACCCTATATCCAAATACCTTTGGAGGTACTGTGGGTTAGGGTTTCAGTATACAAGTTTTGCAAGGACTCAATTCAGCCCATTACACTGGACTTCCTGCTTTCATTCTTATCTCCTATGGAAGTCCAGTTTCCATATTTAATCAGAGTAGTCTTTAAACATAGTGAATCAGATCTTTCCATACCTCCCTTCTTAAAACTTTCTGAAGGTTTTTTATTGCACCTATATTTACACTCGAGATTTCTACCTTGGCCTATGAGGCCACCCCTATACCTCTCCAGTCTCATCTGTTAGAACTCTTGTTTGTTCAGACCCATCAGCCTTCTCTCTACTCCCCAGGCATGCCAAAGTCATTCCTACCTCAGGGACTTTGCACTTGCTGTTCCTTTTGAGTGAAACACTACTTCCAGCTCTTCCCCAAAGCTGGTTTCTTCTCCTAACTCAGGTTCACCCCAGAGTTACTTTTACCTTCCTTGATGCTCCCTTCTCCTTCCTACCCAGCCAACGTCACCTCTAGCACCAGATCCTCCCTAGACCCTCATCCTGTTCGATTTCTTTCATAGCATAATCACTCTCTGAATTTTTCCAATTTTTAGACTTGCTATTGGGATCGTCTATCTCCCCACAATAATGTAAACTCTAATATAAATTCAGAGCCCAGTAAATAGTATTCGTTTCATTGCGGAAGGAACACTTCCTCAAAATGTGAACATAGCACACTTTGACACAGCTTTTTATTTGCCAATAAACTGACATCTTTTCACCTGCACTGCTCCCTACTGACATCGCTCATTCATTCATTGAATAAATACTGATCAGATGCAGGCTAGTAGAGTAGGGAGACCAATTCAGCAGTAAGCAGACAGGAAATTAAATCCTGTCTCTACCACTTACTTGCCATGTGGTCTTTTGCAAAATGTTTACGCTCTCTGCAACTTTGTGAATCTGTAAAATAGGGATTAAAAATATACTTGTACTTCCTTTAAGATGCATCTAAAAATAAGGTGGATTGATAGATATACAGAGGGATGGACAAATGGAGAGATATGGGATGATGCTAGTATCATAAGATTTAATTGTAGAATTGAAATTATAGTGGGCAAATGGATGTTTACTGTAAAATTCTTTAAATTTTTCTGCATGCTTAACATTTTTAACAATAAAACATTGGGGGGGGTGGGGAACAAAAAAACCTTTGCAGGTTTGTTCTCAGAATGAAATGATGTGGTATTTTTAACATATGGAGCAAAGGTGCTTGGGCACTGCAGGGTTCAGTGAATGCAAACTGCTGTTGTTGTTATGATGTAAAAATATGCTAAGTATTGTAGGAGGATCCAAGAGGAATAAGACCCTACTTCCCCTCCTAGTGGGAGAAGCAGATGCAAACACTCCTAACACAATGAAGAATTGCTCTAATAAAGCCACTGCCTGAGCAGGAGGGGCAGGATCATAGAGGACAGATCGGGCCTCTTGGTGCAGTTATGAGAGGCAAATTGTAAGGGGGCTTTGAGGGACGGGGGGGCTGGTCAAAGGGGGTGAAAAGGGGCATTGGGCTTTGTTTACTTGTCATATTAAATGACATCCCTTTCCAGCCTGCAATGAATATGGCTGTCTTTTCTGATGTGGGAAACAAAGGCAGAAGAGAAATTATTAAATGTCCTTACTACCTACAGCCCATTGACAAGTCCTTGAAACAGACAGAGTGACATTCCTCTAGGGACTCAACTGCCTCGATGTTGACACTTTGCCAAAGGCAAAAGGCAATCCTAGCCCGACTCCCCGCCCCCCACAATCTGTAAGTCTACTTTAATATATAAAAATTCCTTTAGAAATTCTTTCATCTCTAAACCCCCCAAGATACATGTTGGCAAGCATCCCCCAAGCATATGGCCCACTGATATCCATCTGAAGGGTCTCATGACTAAGGTTTTATTAGATGGTAATAAATGACCTTTTCCCAACAATAACTAGCCCCCTGGAGGTCCCGGAAATTTTGCTTCCAAAATTCCTTAAAGACTTACACTATCCCTAACTAACCCCTTCCCAACTTGAAAGTATATAATCAGCCACTCCTCATGACCCCTGTGCAGCTCTTTCTGCCCATGGGTCCTGTCCCCGTGCTTTAATAAGACTATCTTTTTGCACCAAAGACGTCTCAAGAATTCTTTCTTGGCCATCAGCTTCGAACCCTAATATCTTTCCACAAATATTTCCTTGCGTTTTTAGCTACATCTTCCCAACTTAGATGTCAGATATACCATTTCATTTCCTCTTGTAGCTGAACTTGGAGCCCTATCTGGAGATGCAGTGAATTTTTTTAATCTTGTGCTCAGAGTGGAAACTCGATGATTAGAGATTTACCTTCATTCCTAAATTCCATCTTAGAAAAAAACTTGTTTTTTGTTAGGATTACATGGTACCTTAGCATACAATCTCCTAGAAAGATATGGTGGATCAGACCTTCCAGAACCAGGGTGGCAATCAGTGGGGTAGATTTTCTATGCCTTTTGCCCTCTAAACAGGAAAATATGATCTGATCGAGTCAACAGAATTTTCTGTTTATTGTGGATGAGTGTTTTTCTCCAAAAACACTTGGGACTTGCAAATAAATTAACTATATTCATTTCTTGCAACTGATGTTATTTCTTCCCAGGAAACCCAGGCAAAAGAAACATCTAAATGCAGCTTAAAATTCAAGGCAGCCAAATTGTCAGCCTATAACACAGAGAAGACATGAATCGAGATCTTTCCAAGCCATGTAGTTGGAGACATGTTCCAGCCGTTCCGTCCCTCCCTCAACAAACTTGCACAAACTTCTGTTTTGTGCCAGGCCTTGTGCCCGAAATTGGGGATGTAAAGATGATTCAGCCACACTTCAGTTCCCCAGGAGCTCCCCAGCTAGTGGGAGGCACTGAAATTCACTCCTGTGATCAGGGCCAACAGAGATGGAGGGACAGGGGTCTGGGAGCCCAGAAGGAGGGACAGAATGAAACTGTCTTGGACACATTAGAAAAACTATAAGCTCCCTTCATATGAGTCAAAAACAGAATGCCTTTGCTTTGTTTTTTTCCTTAGAAAATTGTGAACAGGGAAGGCTTTGTGCTTACTTTTAAGCAAATAATGTCAAAATGCCAAACACAGCTGTAAATCCTAAGGTTGTGTTGATGAAAGATGGGAAGGGAGAACCAATGAATTTGGAGCAATTATCTCAGGCCAGCACTTACAGGAAGCATTTCATTTCATCTTCAAACGCCTCTGGGGTACATCACTGGGGAGGAAAAGGAGGATCGGGGAGCTTGGGTGCTTTTCTCAAGCCACAGGGAACAGAGCTGGGATGTGAGCCCTAATCTGATGGCCCTCAAAGCCCAGGCTCCTTCTGAAGACTCTTGCTTCCCATTTCAAACAGGACCTGTTTTACTCGGGGAGAGATGCTGGGGGCTTCTGCAAAGAAGAGTATGATCATCTTTCCAGGGGATAAATCAACGTCTTATGTGACTGCTTGGTTGGTCAGGACTAGGGCTATTGACCTTGACCATAAGCCATGGTAGCCTCTGGAGCCCGAGGGGAGGAGGTGAAGGGACAGCTGAATGGCTATGTCTTTGGGTAGATGTGTCTTTGAGCTGGACTGGGATTTTGAGCTCCAGTGCACCTATTTATTTCTCTTTGGTATTTCTCTGCAGAGTACCAGGTAAGTAGGCAATTAAGGAACCACTGGTTCAGTTGGAAATGTAATCTTAGTCACCTTTTGGGGTGAGTAGACACGAAGGTAGGGAAATGTTGATATGGGATGGTATTGTGAACAAAGATCCAAGAGCTCAGCCTCCTTCCCCTGAGAGGGTACCTAAGTACCTAGTGCTCTTATCCCTAGTACAAGAGCAGAATCAGAATTAAAGTACCACAGTGTTGATATCTGGGCAAGTATCTTAGTAGCTTTCTGGTTTTATCAAACCAACTCCCTTCCTCAGATGTGAATGAGGGACCAGAATGCCCTGTGGGCCTGCAGAGGAAGAGGGAGATACCCAGGCCCTATAGGAGTTCTGCTTCTCCCCCCAGCCCCACTGAGAGGAAGAGGGAGGAGGCTGGCTGACTTGCCCTGAAGACAGCCATGTCAGGAGACATGAGAGAGTGAAGAGAAAACCGTCAAGGTGCAGTAACCCTACCCAGACCTCGTCTCACGCTCTGGTGGACGGTTGGCTGATCTTCCTGTCTGTGGGCAAGTTTTGAAGGAGCCGGCGAGAACTCCCTGGCATGGTAAGAGTGATAAAGATCAGCCTTCCACTACACAAGTATCTTTTCCGGGCAGTGCACCCCAATCCTTAAGGACATGAAGGAGATCACTTGAAGTTATGTTGGTTCCATATGGGCCTGTCTTTCTGGTCATGCTGACTGGGATGCACTGGCCAAGGTTCTTGTCCTAAAATAATGGAATTTTCTTTGATGGGCAGTTGATCTTGTTGTACAGCTAGGCTTCTAATATGTGAACTTTGAGACTCTAGGTGACATCTTCTAAATAAACCCAAGGGCCAAGTTGCAGAGAGAATAAGTTTTTTTCAGGAGAAAAAATGAAGCAAATGCACAGAGAGAAGCAGGTGCAAGAGACGCAGGGAGCATTCTGATGGCTTCCTCCGGCTCTGTGCTAGATCTTTCTGAGGCTCCTGCTGCAGCTCTGTGCTGGGTTTCTTTGAGATACAACTGCTTCTTGTTGACGTATTTCTTTTTACTTAAGCTAAGGACTTCTGTTCCTTGTAACCAAAAGAATTATGTCTAACATAGTTAGTAAATAGGCTTAAAAAAAGACAAATTATTTCATGCCATGCAACTGTTCAGTGTTCCTTCTCCAACACTATTTTTATTTTCTCGAAAAACCTTGTAATCTGGGCCCTAAAATATAGTAGGACTGCATTCATCAGCAATCCCACTCCTGGTTATTTATCCTAAAGAAATGAAAACTTACATTAACACAAAAACCTGTACACAGATGTGTCTAGAAGCTGTCTTCATAATTGCCAACCAGTGGAAACAAAATATGTCTTTCAACAAGTGAATGGATAAACTGTGGTGCTTTCATACAATGAAATACTATTCGGCAATAAAAAGGAAAACGCTATGATATACCCACCACCCTGGATGTATCTCAAAGGGGCTGTGCTGCAGGAAGGAATCCATCCTTCACACGGATGTATGATGTCATTTAGGGGACATTCTCAAAAAGACAAAACTACAATGACAGAGAACATATCAGTGGTTGCTAGGATGTAGGGATGGGGAGAAGGGGAGACCATGATGGGTAGCCGGCAGGAGGTTTCCCGGCTGACGGATGGGACTATTCTGTATCCTGATTGTGGTGATGGTTACAAAACTGTAGGCATGTGTTAAAACTCAGAAATGTGTGCTAAAGGAAAAAGGTCAATTTTACTGTCTGATAATTTAAAAATAAAATAAAATAATATAACAAGCTGCACTCAGCGGTGTTGGTATATTTTCCGATTTCTGTTGGTGGCAGAAGTCATGAACACGCTGGGGAAAATCAAGTATAAATAATGATGAGTCTTTGGCCTTATGTTGACGTCATTCCTCTCTTTATCAGCTGCACAGGCACCAAGTCAGAATACAGTTCTCATGAAAGAACAGATGTAGTTGGGGGGAGGGGGTGAGAGTTGGTGCCATGGGGGGACCTGCCCCTCTCCAGCATCCCTCCACTGAGTTAACCCCTCCCTTCTTCACACCTCCCTCTGCTCACTTGGCTTCCCTCCATCTCTGCCTCTGAGCACTGTCCTCCCTCCCTTTCTCCCAAGAAAGATCTGATATCATCTCCCTTTAAATCAGTGACTTTCAGTCTTGATTATAATCAGTGATTACAATCACCTGGGAAGCTTTTTAAAATCCCAGTGCCCAGGCCAGGCCCCGAACCAAAGAACTCAGACTCTCTGGGGAAGGGCTCAGGTAGGAGTATTTCCAAATCTCCTGGGTCTTACGAATGGGGGCCAAGCCTGAGAGGCACCCCGTGGGTGCCCCCTCACTGCTGCCCAGGTCAGGAGTGGATGTTGGCTCCTGCCAGTGTTGTTTCTGACTTCTTTTGGATGATCCTCCTGCTCCAGGGGCTTCTTCCTCTTATGTGCTTCTTTGTCTCTGTCCTGGGAACTTGATGTTGCCACCATCCTCCCCCTCTGCTCAGCCCCTCCGGATGGATAAGTAAAGTGATGATCTGCCCAGGTTTTGGAGTCGGTGCTTCCTGAGGATGCCTCTTAGAAGCCAGCCTAGAGCTCCGGACGGGAGGGGACTGGGCTCATAGGAGTTGGGTCCCTGTGGGTTTGGAGCCTTTGCAGACACGGGCCGGGGGCTGGGGGGTGGTGGGGGTGCATGGGGGTGTGCTCTGTCTCTGAACTCCCATAGCGCCTGGTCCCCTCCTCTGTCACAGCACTGACCATACCCCATAGCAGATGCTGCCTTTGTCTGTCCCCTGCCTGATCGGTTTGGGGGGAATTGCTCCAAAGTTTGAGGAGGACTGTGTGATTTATCCTGTCCCTTCCAGTCCAGCAGAAGGCTAGGGACAGTCACTAAAGTTTTTTAGAAATAGAGTCTCTACCGTAGGCCTAATTCTCACCAGCCCCTGTCCTGGGCCCTGGACCCCTTCTCGTGCCCCTGGCTACCAGCTCATGTGTGACCACCTTCGCCACACGATGGTCCTGGGAGTTCTGGCTATCTTGCTTCCTCCCGGCTTTGGATGCCGGCTATCAGGTGACCGTTCCTAATTCCTTCCTGGATGGACTTGTTCGCCTTCTCCTCCCCACCTTCCCCCTCCTTCTCTTCCTCCTCCTCCTCCTCTTCCCCTTCCCCACGCTCCAGGCCCTTGGGGACCCAGCAAGAATGACAGAGGAATTCATTTCTTGAGTGTGACTTAACTGACTCTGAGAACTCTGTCCTTCCCTCCCTTCTTCCCGCATTTCCTCATCTCTAGGAGCTCGCTGTCTGCTGCAGATAAATGAAAAAATTGCGCTGCAGCCTGTGGGGGGCCGCCCGAGAGGCCCATGTAAGCATCGGAAGGGACATCTACCTTTGTAGATGGGTGTGTGGGGGGGAGGAGGGGGTGTTCACGCCGGATGGCATTTGGGCAGGGTTCTGAAGGATGAAGAGCTCATCAGGAGAGAAGAGGGGAAGGGAAGGCCAGAAACAGGACACAGTGTACCTATTTAGAGGGGTACCCAGTAGTGTTGTCCCTGACTGCTATGCTGTTATAAAGCCCAGCAGCCATGACCACATGGCGGAGCCCCAGCAATGAACCCACAGCTTCCCCGGAGACAAAGGATGAGTCCGAGATACGTGTCCAGGCCTGAATGGACAGAACCGTGGATGAACAGCTGTGAGCAATAACGACAAAGAAGAGGCCCAGGTTAAGCCCCTGGCTTGCATGAGGGGGGGGTGGAGGGAGGGTATGGGACCAGTCATAGGATTGGGGAATCCCTGCTCCAGAGCACGTTGATGGGAGGCTGCGGAGGGAGGCTTGGAAACAGGCGGAACCCAGGGATCTCTGAATATTAGGAAGCAGGCCCCATGGTAGTTCCTTGCAGCAGGAATGTCTACGTTGGAAAGATAACAGATGTTGATGTGACATACCAAGGATTAGCTCGTTAAATTCCAAGGTTAGGACTAAGGGGATGTATTAGAAGACTCTCAAGGGGAGTTCCCCTTTGACAGACGGGTTGCAGGGAGAGTTGGCTCCCGGCTTAAGCTCTGCTCTCTTCTCTTTCACACCTGGCTCCACCCAGTGTCTCAAGGGGCCTTGTACACTCTCCTGTGGGTACACCAGTCTGCATGTCTAAGCTCTGCTTACACTTCCAACAAATGATACCCTGTGGGCCAGAGGTGTGAATGCCATCAGGACAGTTGACCCTTGGAAGCATGGCACCAGGGAGGAGGTCCAGGCAGCCTCGCAAGTGGACTTGGGCTATTTGGGCAGTAATTCCAGATCATGATTTCACATCTCTGAGGTGATGTGTGGTCTCAATGTGGGGGTGTGGGCCCAGGGGAATTGTGGATTTCTCACCCTATGGGGAGGGCTGTGGCCAGAGGAGAGCTGTAGAGGACCCCTAAAGTGCAGAGTTTAGGGTAGGGGCCCCTCTTGTTTGAGTCTAAGAGAATCCTACTTGGAACTGCCCTGACTAATATGGTATCCATTAGCCACATGTGGCTAAGTACATTTAAATTCATTAAAATGAAATGCAATTTAAATTCCCTCCCCCAGTTGCCTTAACCTCGTCTCAAGAGCTCCGTAGCCACCTGTGGCGCATGGCTTCACACTGGACATCACAGCTATGGGACATTTTCTTTATCACAGAAAGTTCTACTGGACAGCACGGGTCCCGGAGGCTCACAGAAGTTGAGTGATTTGTCCAGGGTCATCTAGCTAGATAGGGCTGGGGCTCAAATTTGGACTTAAGTCTGTCTGATTCTAAATCCTCTGTTCATTGTCTTTCCCTGACCTTGAAAAAACTAACGTTACCTCTCCCAGCCTGTGGGAGGCTGTATCTGTAAAACAAAAAATAAAACCTTAATCTGTAAAACAAAAAATAAAACCCTCAAACAGCTCTGATGAGGATGAAAGGAGATCAGACCTATACAGTGCCCACACGGAGTAGATTGGTGCTGGTTCTTAGCAAATCTGCTCTCCTTCTCCAGCTGGGAAAAGAAGTGGTGGAAGGATTAAGAAGTTCTTTCTACTTCAAATACTCAAAACAAGAGAAAAATGGCTTGAAAATGGCTGAAAGACACTCCCTGGTAAACACTTCAGTGATTATACACCTCCACTGGAAAGACCACTAATTTTGATGAGAGATACCAGGGATTAGCTAAACTCCAAAGCCAGCATTTTTGTTTGAAAGATAAAGATAATTTCACGTGCAACTGGGATTTTTTTTTTTTTTTAAAGTGTGGGGAGTATATTCATTCTCTGATTATTTATAACTGAGAGACAGGGAAGAATCCATTAGACATTAAAGCTCCACACTTAATAGCTGGATCCGTTTTCTTAAAAATGCTACTTTCAAGATTAAAAAAGGCTTGCTTCTGAAAATGTGTTATCTTACAGGATAAAGTTAAGTCCTTGACTGTGAGGATGCTGGTCTAAGCCTTCACCCTTCTGTTTTGTGATCTTGAGAGGTCTTCTCTCCTCTCCGGGCTTACTGCCCACTCTGGGAAGAAAGTGTCAAATGAGGGGTCTTAGGGGCTTTTCACCTCTGATAACACAGAATTCTATATCAATTCTAAAGAATTATTTTAAAAATTGTTTTAAAAATTAGAAGAAGCTTACTTTATCTTTCACATGTCATCAGCGCTCAAACATGTTTGAGAAATCTCCTGTTGGTAGGAGAAGATTTTTGTGCCATTTATTTGTGCAAGTGGGAGATGGATTCCCCCCCCTCTTTTTTTTTTTTATTACATCAGTGATGAAGAAAAATTAAACTGGCCATGCAATAGAATTTGCTCTTCTAGATTAAAAGAGAATGTATGGGTCCTTCATTGAGGGAAGTTTCCTAATACCCATGATGCCAAAGATATTCATTCCTTCGTTCCTTCACTGATTCAAAAAATATTTATCTAGCTCTGATGATGTGTACCAGGCAGTGATAGGCACTGGGGATGCAATGATGAGCAACGAAGACAGAGCCCTTGCTCATGGAGCTTACATTCTAGGCTGGGAAGACAGATCATCAACCAGCAAAGAAAGATATAATGTGTCAAGTGATGATAAATGCACTCACAAAGCGTGAATCAAAGGTGAGTAGATAAAGCATGATGTGATGGGAGAGAGGTTGATATCTCAGATCAGGGGATCTGGGAAGTTTCTTTGAGGAGATGACATTTGAGCAGATTCTTATAGGAAATGAGAAAGTGAGTCTAGTCCAAGAATGTTCCAGGCAACGGGCACAGCAAATGCAAAACCCTGAGATGCAGAAAGTCTTCACAGGTTTGAAGAACAGGAGCGCTGTCCATGGCTAGAGCTGGGTGGACAGCTGAGCAGGCCAGAGTGGGAGAGGAGGAAGGGGTGAAGCCAGAGAGCAGACCAGGGACTAGATCACAGAGCTGCAAACTATGGCCTGTGTGCCAAATACAGTCCGATGGCTGAGTTTCTAAATAAAGTTTTATTGTCACACAGCCACACCCATTGGTTTGCTCTTGTCTGTAGCTGATTTTTTCATAGTGCAGTGGGAGATACGTAGTGACAGAGACCGTAAGGTTTGCAAAGCCTAAAATATTTATTATCAGGTGCTTCACAGAGAAAAGTTTCCGTCTCCAGTTTTAGATTATTATTTGACTAGGTGCATCTTTTACTATGTCAGCTTATTTTCAAGCTTGCTGTGCCATCATAACATCTCACAAAACAGAATATAGCTGGATTTTTTTTCCTATTCAATATAAGCATCTCTGTTTTAAGTGACATATTTGAATATATTTCTATCATGTTATGCTTCCCATTTGATCTATTCTCCTTTCTCTCTGCTTCTTTTTCTTTTTTTTTTAAGAATTTTATTTTATTTTTTTGAAAGATTTTATTTATCCATTTGACATAGAGAGAGAGAGAGAGAAAGAGAGAGAGAGAGAAAGAGAGAGAGAGCACAAGCAGGGGGAGTGGCAGGCAGAGGGAGAGGGAGAAGCAGGCTCCTCGCCCAGCAGAGAGCCTGAAATGGGACTTGATCCCAGGACCCCAGGATTACCACCCGAGCCGAAGGCAGACACTCAACTGACTGAGCCACCCAGGCGCCCCTGCTTATCTTTTTCTTGATAAGCATTCTTTTGTACTGATACTTTAAAAACATTTTTTTTTTATTTTAAAGATTTTTATTTATTTATTTGAGAGAGAATGAGAGACAGAGAGCATGAGAGGGAGGAGGGTCAGAGGGAGAAGCAGACTCCCTGCCGAGCAGGGAGCCCGATGCGGGACTCGATCCCGGGACTCCAGGATCATGACCTGAGCCGAAGGCAGTCGCTCAACCAACTGAGCCACCCAGGCGCCCCCATTTTTTTTATTTTTAAGTAATCTCTATACCCAACGTGGGGCTCGAACTCACAACCTGAGATCAAGAGTCACATGCTCCACCGACTGAGCCAGCTAGGCACCCTGATACTTTTTCTTCCCTCACTTTCAGTTTGTGGATTTATTTGTAAAAAGGTGTACAAATTAGGTTGACATTGTCTTGATAAGGTTCTGGATTAGAAATTTTATTTTCCACTGAGACAAAACAAAATAATTGATTTCATGGTTAAGATAAGCAGCAAAATTTAACTCCTAATATGAGAGCTTGCTTTGTAAGCTAAAGAATGTATAAAAAGCAAAAATGCAAGACAATACCAAACTTAAGTAAGAATATAAAAACTGAAGCATTTAGGGTCTACTAAATACCTGAAATTGGTATCAGAAGTTATAACCTCCACTTTTTAAAAATAGTTATTTTATTTTTTTATTTTTATTTATTTTTTATATATTTTTAAAGATTTTATTTATTTATTTGACAGAGAGAGAGACAGTGAGAGAGGGAACACAAGCAGGGGGAGGGGGAGAGGGGGAAGCAGGCTTCCCACGGAGCAGGGAGCCCGACGTGGGGCTCGATCCCTGGACCCTGGGATCATGACCTGAGCTGAAGGCAGACGCTTAATGACTGAGCCACCCAGGTGCCCCTTATTTTTTATTTTTAAGAGAAAGAGTGCGAACAGGGGGAAGGGCAGAGGAAGAGGGAGAGAATGTTAAGCAGACTCTGTGCTGAAGGTGGAGCCTGACGCAGGGCTCGATTTTACAACCACAAGCTCATGACTTGAGCCGAAATCCAGAATTGGACACTCAACTGACTGAGCCATCCAGGCACCCTGATAACATTAACCCTCACTTTAAAAAAAAAAAAATTGTTTTTTGTAGTAAAATATACAAACGTAAGACTTACCATCTTAGCCATTTCTAGACATAAAGTTCAGTGGCATTAAATGCATTCATAATGTACAACCATCACCACCATCCAGCTCCAGAACTCTTTTCATCTTGTAAAGCTGCATCTCTGTCCCCATTGAACAGTGACTCTCCATCCCCCTCTCCCAGCCCCTGGCAACCCTCAACCTCCCTTCTGAGTATTGATATTTTTAAGATTCCCTTTTTCTGGGGCACCTGCGTGGTTCAGCCAGTTAGGAATCTGCCTTTGGCTCAGGTCATGATCTCCAGGTCCTGGGATCGAGCCCCATGACTGGGCTCTCTGCTCAGCCGGGAGTTTGCTTCTCCCTCTGCCCTTCCTCCTCCCCCTGCTCGTGCTCACTCTCTCGGTCTAGTAAATAAATAAATCTAAAAAAAAAAAAAAAGATTCCCCATTTCCTTTCAAATCAAATGGGCATGAGATCTATATGTTGTAATGGGTTGACTATGCAAACATTTTTCCTGGCTGAGTCATGTAATAAATCCAGCAAAAAGATTTCCCCTTGGAGTGGATTTCTTGTTGCTTGATTGGTTTTTTCAAATAGTTATCACCGCATCAAGCCTGGACTCCGCTTCCTGCACCCTGCCTTCCTCTCTCGGTTTACCACCTCCCTCTGAAACAGCATATTCTCTTGCTGCTTCCCGACAAAGAGTGCGCGCATGGGTGTGTTAGACCGTACATTTCTGAAAATATCCTTAATCTATACTCACACCTGATTAGCAATTTGAACTCACACCAGTTCTAGAATTCTCCGCCGGAATTTATGTATTTATGTTTGGAACTTTGAAGGCACCCACCGTCGTTTTCTAGTTTGCGGTTGAAAAGTCCAAAGCGATTCCGATACCTGATCTTTTGCATGTGACAATTTTCTTGCTGGCAGCTCAAGAGAGAGACATCTTTCCTCGTGATGTTCTGAAATTTCACAATCATGTGTTTTGGTGCTAGTCTATTTTTGTCCACTGCATTGGGCCCTGGGTGGGTTCTCTCAGTCTGGACTCTCTTATTCACCTGGGAAATTTTCTTGAATTATTTTGGAGAAGACTTTCTCCCTTCTATTTTCTCTCTTTTTTTCTTTCTGAAGTTCTTATTATTTGAACACTGAGCTTCCTGGACCTCTTTTTTTTTTTCTTTTTCTTTTTAAAAAATTCTCTACTTCTTTGTTCTATTTTGGGGAGGGAGGGGGCAGATTTCCTCAACTCTGTCTTCCAACGCTTTTATTGAGTTTTTAATTTCTACTTTCTCCAAGATTTTTTGTTCTCTGTTTCTTTTTATAGTATCCGATTTCCATATCTTTTCATGTGTTTCTGAGGATATTAATGGGAGCAAATGGCATAGGGATCTTCAGAGCAAGGCCATTCAGCCTACTTGGAAAACAAAACACCTGCTGTGGGTGGCAGGGTGTGAAGGGGGGCAGGGAGAGGGAGCCTTTTGCTGGGGAGGGGCGAGAAAGAAAGAAGGGAGAAGATGCAGTTGCTAGGAATGATGGATTTTGGAGACAGTGGTGGGTAAACTGATTTTAAAGGAAATCTTGCTTGGTTTTGCGCCCCGCAATTCCCCTTTTGTATGCTCTTTAAGAGCTCTTGGAATACAGACCTGCCTTACTTTTCAAAGCTTTTGTAGCTGTACTTGTGTTTCTTTGGGACGTGACCCAGGGCCTGGGGCTGCCTTTAGGACAACCCATTTTTATTTGGATTACACCGGAATCCCTGGGGCAATCTGATTTCACCTGGGACCTCATTTGGGAAGTTACTCTTCTTGGGCCCGAAGGGGGTGGAGTACTCCTATCCCTGTCAGGCAGAGCAGTTTTCCAAGTTGGGCAGACAATGACAGGTCCAGGCAAGCAGAATAGCCATTTTAAGACCATTATTAAATAGCACAGGACATTTTTCAGAGGCCCTCAGAGAAAGCAGGGCTTTGTAAGAAGAGACTTAAGGAGGTTGTAATGAAAGGAAACCAAGAAATCCAAGAGGGAAACAAGACACACATTGGACCTGAGCAGACTTGAACAGAAAGTCTTTTAGCTTCGTAAGATATATGGTTATACCTATAAGATTATGCCTATAAGACTTTACCAAATGCTTAGTAGGAAGAAAATGGAAATTAATATCAGAACTCTATTATTCCTGAGCATGACCTCTTTCTTAGAAGCCTTACACAGATGGTTGGCTGCTGGTCAAGGAAGGAGTCAGGAATTCTAGATCCGGCGTCACTTATCAGTTTACACTGGGCACACTCTTACACTGTTGACACTCAGTTCAGAGTATGGGCATGATGCTTTCCACTAATTTGTTGTCTTTGCAAAGTCTCCCACTAAATAGCTCTCTTACAAAACGGTATGTACAGGAGAGTCCTATTTTTGAAACTTTTGTCTGTTTATACCCCGATGGATTTGGATAGGAAAAAGACAGAAAGGGACAACACAGAAGATGCACAGTATTATCTGGAACCGTGAGGCTGTACATGGTGTGAAATTTTTCTTTTAGCATGTCTGTGTTTTCTCAAGGGTTTAATATGAGGGGATTACTTTTATAAGAAAGTAACAAGTTAATATTTCAATAATAATAATGGCTGTGATCCCACGCGCAGGCATTTGGCAGACACTCACCCTGTGCAAGGGACCTCACAAGCATTATCCCATTTCCTTCTCAGGCCTCCAGGCATCCAGCAAAGCAGGGACCTTCCTTATGCTCTGTCTGCAGAGGAGAAAACCCAGATATGGACTTGCATTCCTCAGCTCATGGTACTAGTGAGAGGCAGGATGGGAGTCTGCGGCTTCAGAGCTCATGTTTTAAAATTTCGGTGTTTGTTTTTGCCCTCCTGAAATATTTCCTAAGGAAATCCTATGCAAGGAAAGCTGTTCAACGCAGGCATTTTTTCTTCCAAAGATGTTGGGTCTTCTAAAATGATAACTTTATACGAAATACGTTGGCATGTGGCACAGTGTGGAAGGAATTTGCATGTGTAAATAATCAGTTTAGGTTGGGCAGGTTATAAAGTATAATATATATACATATTTTTTTCTTTTCATTTTCCCTATGCCCTTTGAAGATGTCTTAGTGCTAGAATGAGAAATGCAATTTAAAAATTAAAAGATCTGTCTGAAAAACGAGTGTCTTCTTGGTATGTCAGCAGGATGCAAAATCCCTGCCATTTTAAAACCAAAATACAACAGCCTTTGGAGCCCAGAGCCATAATCTCAGGTTTTGAAAAGTGAGGAAAATGCTATCCAGACCTTTGGATCTGTGATGGGATTAGATTTCCTGTATCCCCAGGCCTCTGACAGGCCTGTGTTGTTATCTGGGCTCCCAAGAGGCGGCAAGGTCCTGCCTTCCCCGTCTCTGCAGCAGGCTGAGCCCCGCTTTGCTGTGGGATTGCTACCGTGGCTCCATTTCTGTCTGGACCAGGATCATTCCTGAGCCGTGAATACATCAGATCAACCCTGTGCTTGCCGTCATTCAGTGGCTCCGCAGTCCTCCCAGGACCAAGTCCAGCCCTGTTGGCGCGGCATTCAAGGCCCTTCAGCTCCAGCCTTCTCTGCCAGCCCCGCGGCTAGCAAATGCCCCTCCCCCTTCACCTGCATTCCAGTCATGGAAAACTGCTGGCTTCCCCTCCCATATGCCATGTACCCCAAAGCTCTGTCTTTACTCATCCTGCTCCCAGTGCCTAGAATGCTAGCCTGATTCCTTGTCCACCCGGAAAACTCACCAGGATTCTATGAAATTGAGCTCAAATGCAACTACCTCTAGGAAGCTCTTCTTGACGGTCCCTCCTTCCTTCTACTTCTGTTTCTTGGCTCCCATTGACTTACTTCCTCTTGTCCCCTGGGCCTCACTATACCCTGTACACCCCTCTGGTGCAGCACTTGGCACACGGCTTTGTGATGAGGAGCGAGTGGTGGTTGCCAGCAGCATGGAACTTGAAGTCAGAGGCACTTGGGTTAGGATTCCAGATCCCCCACTTGTTGACTGCGTGACTTTGGGCAGGTTATCACACCTCTCTCAGTGAGTTTCCTATCTGCCAACTAGAACATCCTAGAACCTTCTTGCAAGGATGAGAAAGTCAGATGAGATCATGCATATAAAATTCAGGCACGGTAGCTGGAATCTGGAAGCTTTCAGTGAGCAGCACCTGCTGTTCTTATTTCTAGCGGTGATGGGCTCTGTGTCCGTGATTACGAGATCTTCAAGAGCAGGGTTGCAGCTGGTTCATTTCTCTAACACAAATGCTCAGCACGAGGCCTGGCCCAGACAGGCGTTGTTCAGAAAACTTCCTGGATTGCTGAATGCAAAGCCCCCGTGGAGGGCTGCTATCCTGGAATAATGGAAAAATCAACATTCCAGCCCCACTGTGAATCGGCACAGGTACCTAGGACCATCCCAAAGCAGAGGTTGGCCTCAGATCCCCAAGGGAGAGCGCATTTGCAATGCTAACTCCACTTCTCCCAGGCTTTGCAGGCTCCTTTGCAAATTTTATGCCTCAGAGACTAGAGAAGAACTTGGGCATTTCAGGCCCAATTCCCACTTTACTTTCAAATACCCCTGATTCATCTAGTTCCTAAAACTTGTCATTATTCTCCCAGAATTCCCTTGGATTCAAGAAGTAAGGAAGAAGCCAAAACATGGTTAGGAAAAGCAAAAATCATCTTCTGGTTTAGCTGCAGCCTTCTGTAAACAGTATGGTTTGGGGGACTTTGGGGAGAATCTCTTCTGGGTGTCATGGAACCCCAGGCAGGAAGGCCAGTTTGGGGCAGCCCAGCTCTGCCTTCGTGGGCTGTGAGGTTCTGCTTCAGCCCCCTATATTGCTTCTTGAGCCTTGTTCTGCAAAACGTGTGGAACTGTGGCTGCCAGGGCCAAGCCGCCTGGCATAGAGCACGAGCTTGATTAGTGAAACATTATTAACGGTCACGTTTGATACGATTATCGTGATGGGAACTCAGTGGGCGCCCTGTTCACCCTGTGGCTGCTCAGGTGAAATGGTGGGACCCACCTGATTGCAATGCATTTGCCAAGAGGCTTGAGGGGGGGTCGGTTTGCAAAGAGCTGACCCCAAGGGAGGAAGATAGCAGGGGTGGCCGAAGTGGTTGCCCAGTAACTGGGTCTTAGCCATCAGAAGGAAGTGAGGCTGGGCGCCTGGGTGGCTCAGTTTGTTAAGCGACTGCCTTTGGCTCAGGTCATGATCCTGGAGTCCCTGGATCGAGTTCCGCATTGGGCTCCCTGTTCGGCAGGGAGTCTGCTTCTCCCTCTGACCCTCTCCCCTCTCATGTGCTCTCTCTCATTCTCTCTCTCTCAAATAAATAAATAAAATCTTAAAAAAAAAAAAAAAGAAGGAAGTGAGGCTGTTAGAGTCAACTGTACTATTATTCCCTGTGCCCCTGGACCAGCGCCTGGAGGCACATCTGGATCCCAGCAAGAGAATGCAGGAGCTCTAGTGGGAGTGAATGCCATTCTTCCATCCCACTTTGCTATGCATTCTTGTGGCCTTTGACCCAGGGTGAATTTGGGGTATCTCTCCTGGGCAGCAGACTGCTCTGGCCCGTGAGGAGGGCCTCTGCCCCCCAGGACAAGAGAATACCCAGGAGAGCGGCAGTGACAGAGCCAGAAGCTGGCGTGGGCCCAAGGCAGGGACTAGAAGAGCAGAGGTGACACCTGCTATTTCTGCTGCAGTTGGTCTGGGAGCTGCTTTCCCAGAGAGGCTGAAGGAGGGAGGCCAAAACAGCCGAGGGCAGGCAGCGCCCAACCAACAGGCTCTACGGCAGGTACGGCTCGCGGACCAGGGCGCACCGCAGGGCCAGCAGTGGAGGGATTTCTGTGTCCAGGAGAGGGGCATGGAGACTGGTAGCCCGGGGAAGACGTGGTGGCTTGGGGAAATGAGCTTAACATTTGCCAAGATAATTCCGCCATGTGGAAGTGGGGAGCCGGGTAGACGAGCAGAGGTTGCAGAGTGGCAGGAACATTGCTGGAACGTGAACACCCAGGAGGGTCCTCCAGGGCCTTCTGGAATGACTCGGGGTGCGCCAGCCATGGTGGCCATGAGCCAGGGCAGGTGGAGTGATTATCCTTCTTACTGACTCATTGACACTCACAGGCTGTAGAACTTAAGGAAGTTTGGGTTACAAATTTGGGTACTTGGAGGCATCAGGTATTGTCGGCAATAATAAAAACAAGAAGGGGATTTACCTTCCACAATGTCTGGGGTGCCCTCTTGCATTTAAATGTGATGAATCTCAGAAGAGCTTCCCTCAGAATATTAGTAGAACTTCATATTCAAAAACGTCTTCAATTTCCCTCATAATTGATTATAATTATAATTGTTCTCTCCCTCTTGTCATGCTCTACAAACTGGGAGATGATGAGATCAGATTACAATTTGCATATATTAGATTTGAACTAAAACTTGCTTCCATTGCGCCAGCCTTCCTTGTAGGCTCAGCAATAGGAGATGCCCTCCTCCTCCCGACCTCCTGACCCAGCTGGGAGGGATGGAGAGTCGTAGACAAAGTGACGTCATCTGAGTTTTGGAAGTTTGACTTTCAAGAGGGGTGGGATCAGGTGGAAGAGAGGGAAGTGATTCTAGACAGAAGCAGCCACATGGGTGGCCTCCGCTTGCAGAGTGGTATGTAGGGGCCCCCCAGCCAAGATAGCAGCACTGCTGGGAATAAAGACGGAGGGATGTGAGCTGCAGGAGAGGAGAGTGTGAGGTGGGCTGGGACCCTGCAGTGAGAATGCTGATGAACTGTACCCGAGAGCCCCCCTGCCCCTTGCCTGCTGCAGGGCCCTGGTTAACCTTTGGCTGCCCTTGGATCCCTGCTTTCTGTGGCTGCAAGCTCAGGGCACCCCTTTGCCTCTCCCTCCGACATCAGCTCTGCTTCTTTTCTTATCTGCACTCTAAGGCCAACCTGCAAGCTTTGTAGCGAGCTGGGGCTTAGGAAAGCATTCTGATTATCTGGTGGAGTCAGTCCTGGGGGCTGGAGAGGCAGGGCTGACCTTGGATCTGTCACAGGGCAGGAGTCAGAGAAGCCAGTTCTGGGGTCAGGTAGGTCCGTCAGCTTCTCAGAGCCTCATTTCCTCAGCTGCAAAGTGGGGCTAGTTACAGGGACAGAGCTCCCTGGAGGTGACAGAGCATCCTCTGCATTCAGCCAAAGCCTCCTGGCAGAAAAGGAGGGGGATGGGAGAAACAGCCACTCAGCACGTGCGGAAGCCAGCTTGCCCGACAGAAGACCGCCTCGCAGGGGGTACAAATCCATCACAACTCTTCTACCAGCTGCTGCATCTGTACCCTCTGCTTGAGGGGTTGGGGGCGCGATTCATCTGGAGTGGAGCTGACCTTTGGTTGGGGGGCCATCCTTATGGGGAGATGAAGCAGCCCTGGGGATGAAGGAGCAGTGGTGGGTGTTACCTGGCTTAGGGAGCAGATGGGAGCTGAGGGCAGACAGTCAGGAGCCAAGTGGCTTGGTGAAGGGGGAGTAGGAGAGAAGGCTCGGGTCTGGGCAGGAGAAGAAGTCGGGCTGGACCACAGGCGGCCGTGGCTGTGCTCTTGAACGGCTGGGCTTCAGAGCCCTCGTTTATCGTATTGAAACTTCAGTGTTCACTTTCTGGAGAAAAATATATCCCTGTAAATCCATAGACTATCCCTGGAAAGATACATAAGGAACTAAAAGAAATGGTTCCTTTTTGGGAACTGGAGCGTGAGGGAGCTTCACTTTTTAACCATATACCGTTTTGTCTCTGTGTGCTAATAAAGTCATCTCAAATATCAGTTCTCTTGTTTTGCTCTGGAATTTGTCTGTAAATAGCCTCAAGTATTGAGTAAACTCCAGTAAACTCCAAAGGACTCAGCACTCAGCTCGGTGCTGCCCCCAGGACGTGGAAGGAGGGGCTGGTTTCTCTTTGCCTGTGCCCGGGAGAGGGGAGACCATATGCCTCGGGCGGAGGGCAGAAGCAGGAAGGTATAGTTCTAGGTGAGAATGAGTGACAATAACCGTGCGGAGGGAGCCCTCAGAAATGTTTGGGAGGAGGCTGGCTTTCTTGCGGTCCAATAGGGTGGGGACTTGGGTTACTTTGCTTGGCAGTTACATTACAGAAAGGGTGATCTCAGAAGACTTTGAGGACATGGAAGCTCTTAGAGCAAAGCAGATTGCTATGTGAGAGAAAGAGAAAGAAACAAAGATCAGGCATACCGGCTCAGAGCTAGGTGTGGCCTCAGATTTAATCGTGCATAATCCTCATTCCACTTTATGAGCTGAGTAGTCTTATTCCCATTTTATTGAATAGGATACTGGGGTTTAGAAGTGAAGTAACTTGCTCAAGGTTTACCGAGCTGTCTGACTCCAAGTTCAGACTGCTTTCCAGCACCTGAAAACAGCCCCTTTGTGGGAGAGGGTGGGAGACCGGGGGAGGAAGAGGGAAGATGAGATGGGGATCTGGAGGGGCAAACAGGTGGGACTGGAAGATCCCTGAGAACTAGTTCATTATCCCAGTGGGTTTGAATAATTCAGAGATACTTCCAAAGTCTCTGATCTAACTTCCAAATTAGAGAAGAGCCCTTTGAATAAAAAGTGCTTTGAGAGTTGGCAGAAGTCTTTTTAGAAGTGCACAGCTAGGGGAGGCTGGTGGGCGGAGTGGACTGGGGACAGGGACATTTAGGGACTGTTCATAGTATTTTGAATGTGAGCACGGTGGCCACGATCACTTTCTGGAATGGCACCAACTGAGTTGGTGCTCTGCTGTCCGGATCTGAATTGTTCATGTGGCAAAGAGCAGAAAATCCAAATGAAACTGGCTCAAGATATTTATTGACTCATTTCATTAAACAGTCCAGGGGCAAGTAGTCTTCTATGAGGTGAGACCCAGGACTCAGTGGACACTCGAGGTGCTTCATTTCTGTCCCCTATTTCTTGGGGACAATCTAGTCTCAGGCAGGCTTTCTTCTAGGGTTGGTCCCATGATGGTGGCCACAAGTGCCTGGGGTTGCATCTTTGTTAATGTCTAGCAGGAACAAGAGAGGGGTTCTCCTAAGCTCCTTTGGATGAAGAGAAAACTTTTTCTCATTGGCTCCTTGGATCTAATTGGTGAACTGCCCAACAGCGTCTGCTTGGGGAGCTTGATGTAGATTCAGTATCATCCACGCCAAATGACAAACTACTCCATAGTGGCTTGTTGGTATTCTTCATGACTGTCATGGCTGGAAAACAGAGAAGGGTAGATGAAGGGAGAGATATGTTTTTCTCGTGGACACACCACCCACAGATCGGCCCACAGCTCTTAACAATGGGGCATGGGAACAAAGACGAAGTTCCGAATGGGAACCCCAGCCTGTTCCAGCAGCCTAACCAGGGGCGGAGTTGCTTGAAAAGGACTCTGGTGGATGGTTGGAGGTCTCCTGGTGTTGGCATGAGTGTTTTCCCAAACTGGGGGATTTTACATAACATCTCGACAATTTAGGCTACTTCCAGGAGCCATGTGTACTACCATGCACAAAATAGTTTTCTTTTTTTAAAATTATTTTTTATTTTTATTGTTTCAGAGAGAGAGCAAGAGAGCTTGGTGGGGGATGGGCAGAGGAAGAGAGAGAATCTCAAGCAGGGTCCACGCCCAGTGTGGAGCCTGACATGGGGCTCGATCTCATGGCCCTGAGATCATGACCTGAGCCGAAATCAAGAGTCAGATGCCTAACTGGATGAGCCACCAAGGCGCCCCCAAAGTAATTTTCTTCATTTAAAAATTTTTTAATAGATTTTATTTATTTATTTGACAGAGAGAAGAGAGCACAAGTGGGGGAGCGACAGGCAGAGGGAGAGGGAGAAGCAGGCTCCCCGCGGAGCAAGGAGCCCGATGTGGGGCTCAATCCCAGGATCCTGGGATCATGACCTGAGCTGAAGGCAGACGCTTAACGACTGAGCCATCTAGGCACCCCAAAATAATTTTCTTTAAATAGACTTTGAACAATTCCTATTTTTGCTTAGCTTTGCCTTATGCAATAGTATCTGCAAAATCATACTGTTTATAAACTTTTCTAACTTACATGGAATAAGATTTCCTTTATCCAGTGTGACTGGGTCTTATAGTTGAATGGATAATAGGAAAAATTCAGGTTAAAGCAAGGAATTCTAAAATGAGACATATCTGGGGCACCTGGGTGGCTCAGTCCTTAAGCGGCTGCCTTCGGCTCGGGTCATGGTCCCGGGGTCCTGGAATCGAGCCCCGCATTGGGCTCCCTGCTCCACAGGAAACCTGCTTCTCCCTCTCCCACTCCCCCTGCTTGTGTTCCCTCTCTTGCTGTGTCTCTCTCTGTCAAATAAATAAAATAAAATCTTAAAAAAAAAAATAAAATGAGACATATCATAAGTAGGTTATTCTATCTTCAAACATATACATTTTTTGAAGGAAACAACGGACTTCTCTTTGAGTGTGGCTATTGTATAATTTCCTCTAACTGCCCTAACAAAACATCACAGACTGAGTGGCTTAAACAGCAGAAATGGACTGTCTCACAGTCTGGAGGCTAGAAGTCCAAGATCAATGTGTCGGCACATGGGTGCTCTCTGAGGCTGTGAGGGAAGGTCTGCTCCAGTGTGTCTCCCGGTTTGTGGTGGTTTACTGAGGACCTTTGGTGTGCCTTGGCTTGCAGAGGGAGCACGTCAATCCGTGCTTACCTCCTACAAGACGTCCTCCCCATGTGGCTCTGTCAAAATTTCCCCTTTTTATAAGGACATGAGTTGTACTGTATTAGGGGTCCACTTACTGCAGTAGGACTTTATCTTCGTTTAACTAATTACATCAGCAATGACTCTATTTACAAATAAGGTCGCATTCCTAGGTCCTGGGGATAGGGACTTCAACATGTCTATTTTGGCGGACATAGTTCAACCCATAATGGGTATATTAATTAGGATTCTGTGACATCTAGCAGCATCGATTATACCATAATGTATTGCCCACAATTTCCAAATTCAGCTTCTTTACAATAGGGTGGGAATTCAGACCTTTGGCTGTAAATCTGAGTGTAAAATCTTCCAGGATTTTATTACTTTTCCCTATTCTTTTTTACAGCTGTCTTCCTGCCCACCTAACTCAACAGCAGAATTCTTCTCCCTGGGGCCTGGCCCCATCACTAAATAATAGTGATGAAATGATGGTTGTGGGGAGCTGGTGTTCCTCGTTATATGTATGGGGAACTTGGTGGCGGGAGATGGAAAGAAGAAGAAAAATTCTTCCGCATGTTCCTGTAGTCTAGCCAAAGAGAGCAGCAGAATCAAATAAAGAAAATTTCATTGACGGAAAGGTGTCCAGTAGAATCTTCTTGAATATGTAAGAAAAAGCTTTAGGGATAAGACACCCCAAGATAAAGTGAGGAGAATTTTTGGGGGTGCTTGAGATTTGGCATAAAGTTTCCTTGAGGCTGGGCCTTCCCAGGCCATGTTTTGGGGAATGATCAGGCTTGAACTCTGCCTCCAGCAAAGGAAGTCCTTTCTTAGAAACTCCAGGAAATCAACCAAAGGCCTCTATCTGCTGAGATGGTTTCAACAGGGCCCCGAGCAAGGGTGACGGTGGCAGAACGGGAAGCAAAAGGGAGTCCAGCCCCCGAATATCATTCTTTTAGACAATGCTTCCCGTCAGAGGCACCCAACGTTTCCGGGGAGGGACTGTTGTGTCTCTTACGTCATCCCCGAAGGATTGAGTCAGAGAAAACGCTTCTCTCTCTCCCGAGAGAGATGGCCATTGTTTGAATACCACCAAGCGGGTCTCGGACACCAGCTGGGTGTCCTCCAAATTCAACTCAGTTCTGACACTGTCTACCAGGAAAACGATGCCGCACTTTTAGAGAGATCAGGGTGCTGGCAGGGTGGGGTTCTGGTGAGAGCCCTCTGGCCATGTCCTCACACAACAGGAGAGGTGAGAGGGAGAGAAAGGAAGTGACAGCTAATCCCATCAGGGAGGACTCCATCCTCACCACCTAATCACCTCCCAAAGGCCCCACCTTCTAAGATCATCACAGTGGGGGGGACACAAACATGTGGTCCATAACAGCTGGGATGGCCAACGGGAGCCCTCTTGAGGTGACACTGGAGCTGAAGCCTGAAGGGTAAGGGTTTGCCAGGTGGAGGGGAAGAAACAGGTCAGGGAAGGTGGAAAGAGGAGGGGGCCCAGGAGTTGGGTGTTAAGAGGACAGGTTGGTACTTATGCATGTGGAGGAAAGGGAGGACGGTGGAAGTAGAGGAGGAAAATGGGCTCCCAGGTGAGGAGGGGAGGAGAGGAGCAGGAAGTGATATGGAGGAGCCCACAGCCCGAGCCTCCTTGGCACACACTCAGGGGCGTGTGCGAGAGCTGAGCCGACTTTCTGAGTTTGTCCTGGGACTTTACAAAGCTGTTGCTGTTGATTTTAATGGAAACGGGCATAAATGATTCAGAGGTTACAGCGGAGAGTTGTTCAGTGTTACACAAGGAAGAAAGAAAAATAATGTTCACTGAGCACTGACCACAGGCTAAGGAGCTGAAACAAGTTGTTCACTCCTTTGGTGAAAGCTCTGCAGCTACAAAGCCTTTGTCAGGGTCTGGAACTTTCCAGAGGCTTCCTGCCCCACGACCTAGCCACCTGCTGTTCCCTTGAAGATGTTCGTCATCACCTTCCAGGTTTAGTTTCTGTTGACCCTTCAGGTCTGAGGGGAACTTGCACTTCTCTGGAGAGACTCCCCTGAGCCCTGGGCCTGAATCGGCTCCTCCCTCAGCCACACTGACTTTCTCTCATTTTACTCTGCTTCTGAAAGCCTTCTTCATACTTCTCACAATTTGTGATTAGGTTTTTATTCCTGCATGTGTTTCACGCTCGCTCTTCCACTGAACTGCAAATTTCGGGAAGTCAGGGACCATTTCTGTGCTGCTCATCCCTGAGGCCCCAGGTCTGACTGAGTGCCTGGCACATAGTAGGTACTGAATGGACATTTTGAAACAAAATGAGGTAACATGAACTAGGGCCCATGATAAGAACTTCCACAAGCATTTGGCCATTCATCTTCTCAACAACCTGAAGAGAGAGTATTACTGGTGTTGCATAGATGTGGAAACTGAGGCCCAAGGTCACACAGGTTGTAGGAGTGGAGCTGAGTTCAAGTCCACGGATTGTCTGATCTAATAAGGCTTTTCCTTTGATTTACTAACCGGATCTGAAGACAGCACCATATACCTCTTAACAGGCTGTGTGCACAGCCTGGAAAGGACACACACACACACACACACTGCTTTGTTGTTGTTGTTGTTTTTCAAAGCATCTTCTTTGTTCCAAGGACTGAATTCAGCCTGGCCCCCTCCCCTCGTGGAAGCCTTGGTTTCCCCCCAGGTAGTGTTCACCCTTTGAGAAGCTCACCGAGCTTTGCAGGCATCACTCCTATAGTCCTCCGGAGAAATAAAATGAGTTTGTTCAAAGCGGGAAGAGACTGCGATGATGCGGAGCTACATGAACATAAATGTTGGCATGTGCAGGGTGCACATTTCAGAATACATTACACGTTACCGCCCCAAAATTCGTGACAACAATGCACGTTATCAATGGATTTTTTTTTCCGGGGCTAACAGGGAGCAGAGCTGGTATATCAGTCCATTTTCCTTAAAGTATAAATCACTGGCATTGCTGCTGAAGCCCTGGAGTCCTTCGGAGTTACCGCGGAAGTGCATAGCTATTTTCTAACATCTTTGCAGACATGATGGAAATTGTACATTTCCTTGCAACCTGGCTGCCCGTCCCCATGCTGCCCTGTGCTGGGCTGGCCGGGTAACATTCCCCGTGGTGCCTTTTATCATCCCTTCTCCCTTGGAACCATGTATTTGGGAAAGATTCTGCTTTGCCAAATGAAGAGTGGGTAGTGTTGAAAATATGTTTTTCTGGGTTTCTGCTAATCATAAAGCCAGAGAAGAGCTTGTCAGAGCTTGTGATTAGGAGGGAATGATGAGAATAACAATGATGGGACCAGGCCACAGTCCTGCCCACGGAGTTCCTGGCTCCTCAAAATGGACCTGGAAAGTGGAAATGGAAAGTGCTTTTGTTTTTTTGTTGTTGTTGTTGGGTTTTTTTAATTTTTTTTTTTATTTATTTGCGAGAGAGAGAATGAGAGACAGAGAGCATGAGAGGGAGGAGGGTCAGAGGGAGAAGCAGGCTCCCCGCCGAGCAGGGAGTCCGATGTGGACTCGATCCCGGGACTCCAGGATCCTGACCTGAGCCAAAGGCAGTCGCTTAACCAACTGAGCCACCCAGGCGCCCCTGGAAAGTGCTTTTGTAACAAAATGACGGGTTAGCATCCTTGACCATGTGTGACACAGACCCTGGGCCACTAAAGCCTGGAATATTTCCTGCCTGGCGCTTTTCTGAGAAGTTTACTGACCCCTACTTTAGGTGGCAAAACCTGAACTTCAGGGAGGCAGTCTGCTTATTCCAACAAGTGTGACCTTCATAAAATTTGCCGTATATGTGTTTAATGAGGGGGTGCGGTCCTGAACCCCTGGTACCGTTCCTTAGTGCATGGCACGTACAACATATTACTTTCCGAATTTCCGAACATCCTGTGACACATCTGGTGATGGGGTTTCAGATCGAGCCGGGGACCAGTGGTAACTCACACTTAGCGCTTTCTGGGTGCCACCACTGCTGTAAGTAGAAACTCAGTCCTTCTACAGTGCGCCCATGGAAGTCATATCATAACACATCTGACGGGTGAGGACACTGCAGCTGAAGCGGTTAGTGCACAAGCGTCACACCTCTGGGTGGGTGGGTGGGGGGCCCGCAGCGTGAGGTCCTAGCTCCTATCCCTCTCCTGAATGGCCATCTGTTGGAGTGATGCTGATGCTGGAGCATAAAGAGAGGAAATGCAGGCTTTGAGGTCAGGTGCGCCTGGCCTTACCCCTTGCCAGATATGTGACTTTAGGCAAATATGTCACCTCTCCAGCCTCCTTATCTGCAGAGTGGAAACAACAAAATCTACCTTCTGGGATTGTTCTAGAGCTCCCCGATACTGTTAGTCATGGGAGCTCACACCGACATAGAACTTACCATCTGCCTTGCGCTCTGTGAAGCCATTTACATACATTAACTCGGCCCTCTTCACAATCTAGGTGGTAGCTTACTACTATTATCCCCACTTTATAGATAAGGAAACTGAGGCACAGAGAGGCAAGTGGCCTGTTCATAGTCACCACGGGTAAGTAGTGAAGCCAGGATATGAACCCAGCTGACCGTTCCAGACTTCAAGCCCATAATAACAACACTCTGGTCACAAACTGAACATCTGTTGTATACCTGAGCCTCAACTTCCCAATTCCCCAAATGGGGACCACTGTTTATGCCTTCCAGGATTACACGAGATACTCTGTGTAAAAGGGCCTGATAAATAGCAGATATTTGGCACAAGTTAGTCAAATAAATGACAAATGCCACGAGGAGATAATCTTATCGTTTCTGAAAACATTTGGACAATTGCAATGAATCTATTTCTCCCACATCCATCATCGAAGTAGAGTTTGGGTTTCTGAAGAGGTAAGAACTGGGCAGTTGTTTTCTTTACTCCTCTCGTAGCTTTGTCCACCTGCATCTATGTAGATGATGCCCAGGACTCTCGAATTCCTTTTTGTCTCTCTACAGGTGTCGCCTCTGTTCCCATGGACCCACCGAGAGACTCCTCTGTGCCCTCAACTTGTCCCTGATAATGCCGATCCCAGATAAGGCTCGGCGTAAGCATCCCTTCCTCTTGGTGGCCCTCCTGACTCTGGCCTGGGCCGGGCTCTCACAGCTGCCCTGTCCTGGCACATCCCGGCAGGACGGTGCTTGCTCCCTCGTCAGTTGTCAGCGGTGCCCCAGAAGCTCTGGGAGCGCAGGGCTTGTGTGATCGTCTGGGAGGCTGCTTCTCAAGCTTTAGTGTTTAGAAAATCCACTTGAGGAGCTTTTGTACACAGGCAGACACAGGGCCCACCTCCAGAGACTCTGGTTCAGCAGTGCTGGGATGCTCCCCAGGAATCAGCATTTCTAACCAGCTAACTCCTCTCCGCCATCACTGGTGGAGGCTGAACCACCTCGGGAGAAGGACTGGGTCTGCCTGGTCACCACCAGGTCCCTATCCTTAGCTCAGTGTGTGTGTGAGGCAGAGTCCACATGTGTCTGCTGATGACTGGGGAGAAACGTGCTACCTTCCACCTTCACCAGTTGCTCAAGGCCACCTGCGCTGAGAGCACCTCGGACGGGCTGGGAGTGGTTGTTAAAAATGCAGAATCCTAAGATCCAGCCCTATGGAGTCAAAATTTTGGAGGATCTAGGCTTATTTTTTTCTCTTAAACAATCTCTCTGGCTGCTTTTTAGCATCCCAAAGCACTGTGCATCACAGTTGTCGGCTGGGAGGGACACTTGAAGTGTCTTGATGGGAGGTTGCTCGAGGGTAGGACCTGAGTTGAATTTTTCTCCGAAATCTTTCATAGTCCTGGGCAAAGGGCAGGGATGAGCTGCAAGCATCCTCACTCAATATTGGAGAGGGAAGTCTGCCTCCAGCAAGCCCTCAGGGTCTGTTTGTTCTGGTTGATACTTAAAATGTATACACTTAAAATGTCACAAATTCACTCTCACAGAATTTGCTTCAACTGAGGAAGCAGGAAAAGGAAGGAGTGTTTATCGCACACCTATGAGCCAGGCAGAATGCAAAGCACTGCGTATGTGTTGTGCTGTTCAGTCTGTCTCACAATCCAAGGGGCTGAGGATCACCTCTCCGTTTGGCAAATGTCAAAACTGAGGTTCAGACTTGCCCAAAGCCTTGCAGTGGCTAGATGGTGATCTGGGATCTGAACCCACGAACATCCACCTCCCAAATCTCTGCCCTTGTTTCCCTTTGTTTGGGGCACACCGCCTTTCCACTGAGACCCCTGTGCTGTAAATAACTTGTATTACGTCATTTCAGAGATGGGGAGAGTGACGTTAGAGAGGCTTCCTGGTCACCCAGCCAGTGGACGTTGGAGCCAGGACTCAAGCGTGAGATCCTTGGATGCTCAGCCGTAGACGTTTATCACCCTGCATAGGGGTGGTGGCTTTGGCTTCAATCCGGCTGGATTCCTAGGTTACCTGAGCGTGTGGCGGAGGTTCTCCTCCAGAGCCTGTTCTTCTGGGCTGACTGGCGGCACAGGTCCTCAGTAGTAGATGCAGCCCCGTGTCTCTGGATTCCTGCCCACAGGGAAGCTGCGAGTTCAGGGCAGGATGCCATGCAGTAGGCACAGGGGCTTTGGTTGCAGAAACTGCAAGCAGCTGCAAGAACCAGGGAAGCGTTTGAGGCCAGGGAATTTGGCCCTAGAGACGCAGACCACTACCCTTAGAGCCCAGGCTGAGAGTAGAAGCCCAGCTAAATACCGCTGATCAGTGTGGGGCTTTCTTCATCACCTCTGACCAAATCATGGTTGCTCAGATTCAAGCCATCCTTTGTTGGAGCTGGGGAAAAATCCTGAACTACTGAGTCCCAAGGGTAACAGAGTAAGCAAATAATACACATGAGGGAAATGATTCATATAGTGGCCAAAGAAATGCACAGTTAAACAAGGGGTACAGTTTTCGATCTCCTAGATAAGTAAAAATAGGTGGGAAAATCATAACTCCCAGTGCTAGTCAGGATATGGTAAAACTGGCACACTTATGTCCTGAGACCAATGGTGTGAATGGACATAGCACATTTTGAAAAGTAGTAACAGGATGTATAGAAAGTTTAAAAATGTTGCTTTTTAAACTCAGTAATTTTACTCTCCAAGGAAGTAACTTGATGGAAATGAAAAACTGTGCACAAAGAGGTTCATTGCAACAGTATCTAAAATGGCCAAAAGAGGAAAAGAAGAAAGAAGGCCATGCATGCACCCCCAGTGAGTATGCATGCGGACAAACCAGGGGTCTGCTGGAAGAGCCTGGCTGCAGGGGCAGCTGGTGGGGGCGGGGGGAGGGCTGGCCCCTGGAGGTCAGGGTGACAATAGTTATAATGATGGAAAGAGGTGGGAAAGAGTGAATATTGGAGCCTGTGGAATAATAGTAATAGATGACGTTTATCCAACACTTATCATTTGTTGCACTGTTTTAAACAACCCTATGAGATGGGTACTTCCGTTGTCCTCGTGAAGAAGAAGGGGAAGCAGAGAGGAGTTAAGTAACCCACGTCCATTTGGTTAGGAAGGCCACATCCTTCCGAGCACGGACTCTTCCCTGCTAGTGATGCTGCCCTCCGGGGCTGACAGCTGCCTTTTGCGGGTCCCTGATGAGCCAGCTGTGCTAGGGGCTTTGGGCGCCTTCCTGTGTTCATTTGCGCTCCACAAGAGCCCCTTGGGGGAGGCTATTCCCACTTAGATACTGGATATGCCCCTGGAGAGCAGATTGCAAGGAACATGAGATACTTTACGGCTAGGAAGACAGGCTCAGGGAGGACTAAGTAACCTCATAATTAATGATTTAATTATTGATAATAGTATTAATTAGTTTTCATACCAGCATAATATTCATTACAATATAATTAATAATGTGGTCTCTGTGCCAGACTTTGTCTCACCTAATCCCCCATGCAGCCTCATTTTTATTAGGTGTGATTACTATTTTCGTCATTTTGTGGATGTGTAAATTGACGTTAGGAGCATTAAAGCAGTTTGACCAAGACCACACAGCTAGTGAAAAATTGAGTTGGGAGTCCAAGCAGGTGAGTCTGCCCAGAGGCCACAATCTGATCACCTTCCTGCTTCTGTGGGATGGTGGGTAAGATATTGGGTCCCCAGCTGGTTGCAAAGATGCCCAGCTTGTTGGCAACAGGAGGTATTTGGGGGAGTGTCTCTCAGCCAAGCCCAGGTATGAGCCCTGGGGGGATGACCAAGCCATAGAGGTTGGTGGCCCGGGATGCCGGCGGACCAGGCATGGCTGGGGGCTCAGCCAGGTGAGCTGGGCCAGGCTGGCCCCGTTGGTCTGCTTTCCTGTGGCTGCTCCCCTCCTAGGACCTGTGCAGGTGGTGGGAATTCTTTGCCAATATTGCTTCTGTGGAGCCTGCCAAACGGAGATGGAAAGCATAGCGCCTGGGGTTGCAGTGCTGGATATGGAGCAGAGGCAAAGTAACTTTTGGAGTTTGTAGCTCCCTTGCCATCGCCCACGCTCGTCTGGCAGGTTGGGGTCGGTGTGTGCGCGTGAGCCAAGGGGCTGCAGTGGTACTTGGGCGCTGGGTCAGCAACGCTGGGCGAACGCCGGGGAGAGGCTGCCGGCCGTGCTTGCGGCTGCCGGTCCCACCAGCCAGCCGGGCTCCACATCCTTCGCGGGGCCCGTGTGAGCCTGGGGCAGAGGATTGATGCCGGTTGGCAGACTCCAATCTTGTGTCCTGCAGAGGAGGTGAGAGCCTGAGACTGGGAGTAGATCTCCATTTGAATTCCAGCTGTGCCTCGGATATGACCTTGGGCAGTCATGTCTCTGAGCTTTGTTTTTTTCATCCGTAGGATATTTTCCATAGATGATAGTCATTTCCACCTTGCGGGGGTTAAATTAGACTATGCATGCAAGGGGGCCAATCCTGAGCACACAGTACTTTCTAGCTATGATTAGCTCTTATCAGAGCAAATTGGCCAGTTTGCCTGGGTCCTTCTCTGTGGCTCTTGATGTACTCGATGACATGAATACCTCCAGAAGGAGGAAAGAAGGAACAAAGATTAACCGGCCACCTCCACCTTGGGGCTTTTACTTCAGTGTTTGGGTTATTTTGTTCATTGTTATAGAAGTTCAGTTTCTGGGGGACTAGAGGGAATTTTCAGGAAAAGAAAGCCCCCAAATATGGCAACGTTTCTTCTGGGTGGAGCAACACTCAGCAGGGAGAGCTCCCAGTGCAAAGGATGTGACCGTTAACATTTCTGGCTCTGACCCCATTGACCCCCTTTAGTGCTAGAGTCTCTACATAGCGCAGACCTTGACTCAAAGTCCACTGAGCCTGCAGAGGTGGTCCAGGCACATTGTCCCAAGTACACTGACAAACATCAGGGGAATAAACTGGAGAATCTACAGCATAATCACAGGGCCAGCCCTCCCTGTTCTCATTCTAGAAGTCCTCCCAGTGCCCTTGGTACCTGGTGGCAGGAGTGAGGAATGGTCTCTTCCTTCTGATGACAGGTTGGCTCTGCATGGAGAACTGCTCTATTTTCAGTCCTGCAGACTTGCCACATGATCAAAGCTTTGCACTCATTTATCCATCTGATAAATGCACATAGTGATTAAGAGGATTTCATTTATCGAAGATAAATGAACCATTGAACCCGTGGTCTCCACTCCCCTCTCACCATCCCCTGACAGGGCAGAGGGTAGAGGGAGGTGAGAGCTCCCACCGTGAGAGCTCTGGGTCCCCCCTAGTGTGGAGCCGAGAGAGGTATGTGGCTACAAGACTACGGACTTTTCTCCTGTTCCACGGTCTCATTATTTTAGCACCTTCATTTATTGGTCTAGAACTTCTGGGAGCCCATGAGGGGAAAATACTTGTTCAATAAAGAGATTCCTCAAATTTCCAATGTTAAGGTAACAGGCCCTTCACAAGGCCTCAGTTTCTCCATTTGTAAAATGAGCTGGTTGACCTTGATGAGCTCTGAATTGCTTTTAATCTCTGATAGAATTCTGTAATTTTTCTGCTTCCCCAGCACTGTCAAGTGCTGAACAGGCAGAAATTAACCAGGAACTGGTCCACTCCAGTGGCGTGCTGCACTTGACATCTCTTGGCGTGGTCCCATCCCAGGCACCACGGACCCCCCAACAAGGCTGCAAGAGACAGAAACCCATGTGTGGCTCACACAAAAGGTAAGGACAGGCTTGATTAAGTGGGTTAAGTTTCATTTCTAGTCCTGGAGGCTAGGAGAGCTGACTTAAAATTTTGCTAGGGGCTTTTTGGAAAAAGAAAAAGGAAATAACTTATTTTCAGGTCCCCTTCCGTGCCAGAACTCTGTATCCATTGTGTCTTTCTATCCCCTTCCTTTTCCAGCCAAGCACATGGGGGCTCAGAGAAGTTAAATGAGATGCCCAAAGTCCCATGGGCAGTTCACAGAGGAAGCAGGCCTTAGGCTTCTCTTTACTTTCTGTGCCTCAGTTTTCCCTATCAAAAAGGATAAACCCTATCAAATTGCAAGGATAAAACACAAAGGAAAGTGCCTCCCACATAGTAAGTGTTAATAAACAGGAGCCTCCCTGACGGCTAGGGATGCCTGATGCCTGAAGTTCCCTCCCAGGGAATACCAAAGGTCCTCACCTATCACCGGGCTCACCAAAATCACATGAACAGGCAGGGCAAGATTGCCCACTTTCAAAGGAATTTAGAGCCTCGGTCCAAGCAAACCTACAAGAGTCATTCTAACTACAGCTCCTGCGGCACCAACCTTGACATTTAGGCAAAGTCACCTGCAGGGAATTTTGTCTTTGGCCAGTTTTTGTCTAATGCCAACCCACACAGGGACAGAGGGCAAAGTTAAGCTCACCCACATGTGCGTGGGCACCGGTGGGTCCTCTGGGAAGTATGGGTTTTCTGCTTGTATGGTAACAGCCTCTGCTAATGACCCAATCTCCCGGTTGTGAATACAGATGCATGTACAGGTACATACATAAACTCCCAAAAGGTTCATGGTGACTTGTGAGGATGGTGGGCTTGTGGTGGTGGTTGTTTTTTTTTTTTTTTTTTTTTAAAGATTTTATTTATTTATTTGACAGAGAGAGACACAGCGAGAGAGGGAACACAAGCAGGGGGAGTGGGAGAGGGAGAAGCAAGCTCCCCGCAGAGCAGGGAGCCCGATGCGGGACTCGATCCCAGGACCCTGGGATCATGACCTGAGCCGAAGGCAGTCGCTTAACCAACTGAGCCACCCAGGCGCCCTGTTTTTTTTTTTTAATCTGCATATTTGAATTTTTCTTCAATGGACACATACCGCTTAATAAAGTAAAATAGAATATAAGGGCTGTTCTTTGCCAACCCCTCTTTTTTTGTGTGCTGGACATTATACAGTGTGCTTTTTCTATATGTTAGCTCTATATGAAGACTCACAACCATCCTGCAAGGAAGTGATTATTATTTCCACGTATTGAAGGAGGAAACTGAGACTTAGAAATGCTAGGGAATAAAGGCCTTTTACTGCCTGTCCCCAAAGCGGCCCCCAGATCTTTTCCAAATTCGGGTCCTTCTGTGATCTGCCACCTGAGGCCCGCTGATGACCTTTGGCCCTCTCCCTTTCCTGTGAAGCCGGTGTGGTGGAGAGCCCACCTTGCCCCCACTGTCCCCCGGGAAGAGGTTTTGGCGGTCTCGGGGTGCTGCATTGCTAAAGGCCTGCTGGGCCCAGACTCCCTGGCCTGGCCCGGCCCACATTGTCCTGGTTAAGGGAGCCAAGGCACAAACAGCCTGTGAGCTCAGAGGCCGGGATTTCCACGAATGCTGCCTGAGATTGGGGGTGGGTGGGTGTAGGTGGTGGGGACTGGGTGGGAGGACTGGGATGGGGCAACCCAGAGCTGGCCTGCCCTAGCCCCATGAAACTCTAGATGCAGAGACTGAAGTCAGAGGGGAGTGGGAGTTGGCACCTTAGTTTGGGTTTCCAGGGCTGGTATCAAACAATTTTTAAAAGCAGAGATGGAGCAGAGATTGTATTTGATTAGGCCCAGTGGGGAAGGGAGACGTTAGGGGTTATTTTGTGTATTATCTAAATTGAGCCCCACTGACTGCAGTCGTAAGCTGGGAGCACTGGCTGACACTTCCCCGGGGCTGATATGGGGTTAAAGGAACATGAGGACATCAAGGGTCTGAGTTAGTATCTGGGCAAATTATATGGGCTCAGTAAATGTGAGTAGAATCTGTTTCATGCTCACTGCCTAGCAGGGGTGGACAGGCTCATCAGATGCTTCCGGTGTGAAACATGCCAAACAAAGGTGGGCGCAGGGGCTGGGGAGCTCAGAGATGGGAGTCTAGGGTAAGAGAATTTTTTTTTTTTTTTTTTTCTGGGAGGAGGGCATAGAGGCCTCATAGAAATACAAAAATAAAGCTAGACCATATATAGAAATAGTCATCATCTGCGGAGCATCAAACATTCTAGGCAATGTCCTGACCCTTATAAATATCAGCTTGTTTCCCTTGTCACAAGCCTAGGGGTTGATATTATTTTCAGAGGCATAGGTCACAGTAGAAGCCAAAGGACAGAGGTAGCCTACAGGGGAATTTTGAGTCATCCTGAGCTGCCTTCTCCTGTCTATTAATAATCCCTCCTTAGGTGGTACAGTCTGTCTCCAGGCTCTAAAAGCAGAGGCTCTCTGTCTTGGCATGACTGGCATTTTGGGGTGGGGTAATTCTTTGTTGGGGGGGCTGCCCTGGGCATTGTAGGTAGGGTGCTCAGCAGCATCCCTGCCTCTCCCCACTAGAAACTAGTAGCATTCCCCCTCTTTCTGCCCCCAGATGTGACAGCCAAAAATGTCCCCAGACATTGACCGATGTTGTCTGGGGGCAAAATCCCCATAAGAACTGCTGCTCTAAATTACAATCTATGTATGAATGATGTTAAATGAATGTCCAACACAAACCGAGTTCTAGGTTCATATAACCAGCTACTTACGTCACAGCTTTGCTTGGGTGCTTCCTGGCTTTCTAGACCGAAACATGCTCAGATGGAACTCCTGGTCCCCCTGTGGTCCGGGCTCCCTGCCTCAACTTTGACCAAGTCCATTAAAGACATTCTCATTTGCTCATTGGCTCAAATGAGAAATGTCAAACGTATCTCCCTTTTTCCTCGCCTCACATCCAATAGATCAACAAGGTCTGCTCATTTTCTAGAATATTTCCTGACTCCATGCAGTTTTTTCTACTGCAGCCCTCTTCCTCGCCCAGCCAGCCTCTTCTGTCCCCTGGAGCCTCCCACACCACTTTGACCGTTCTCGCTGCTGGCCTCTGGTCAGTCCCTTCTCCAAACAACAGCAAACGTGGTCTTTTTCAAGCAGAAATCTGAATATGTCACTTCCCTGCCTAAAATCCAAACTCTTAACCTTGGCCTTTGGGGCCTTAATTGTTCTGGGCCCAGCCCCCCTTTCCAACTTAGGATTTTGAGATTCTCCCAGGTAGCTCATGTATAAGTGAAAGTAAGTTCATTTATCTTCCCCATAGTCTTGCCACAAGGTTCTGCCTTCAAAGGTGCTCAGTCTAGTGGGGACATAGAAAGATAACATATAGAACTGTGAGATCAATGAGAGTATGGCATAAGGAGTCAGCCCCGAGAACCCTGAGTGCAACCAACCTGGCCTAAGAGATCATGGAGGACTTCGTGGAAGAGGTGCTCTTTGAATAAGGTTGAAGAGAGAAATTCTGAAAGGCTGGGACAGCACACACGTAAAGGTATGACCATGTTGGAAGAAATGTAGTTCAGTACTGCTGAAACATAAATTGTGAGAAAGGAAGTAGTGACAGGAGGTAAGACTGGGGTGCAGGGGGCAGCTGAGGACTTAAGGGTTGCAGTGCCCTTTTCTTGTGTAGAGTGCTCAACTCCAAAGAGTAGTCATGCTGAAAGATGGGCAAACCAAAGTTTAAGAAAGCCACGCCACTACCCAAAGTCACAGAACTAGAAAGTGGCAGAGATGGGAATCACACTCAGGCGGCTCGAATTCAGGGCCATGCACTTCCTTCCCTGTCATTGGTATGGAAGTTATGTTGGCAGATGAGACAAGTAGGGAAATGGTCTTAGGGAAGCTAGATAAGGCCTGTGTAGTGAAAGCCGATACCATTCATATATATAAGAAAGAGAATGTTCAGAATATCTGATTTCAACTTATAATACAAACATACATCGAGATCTTTTATAGTAATGTAAGGATTGGAGCTCCTGGGCGGCTCAGTTGGTTAAGTGTCTGACTCTTGATTTTGGCTCAGGTATTGGTCTCAGGGCTGTGAGATGGAGCCCTTTGCTGGGCTTCACACTCAGCGGGGAGTCTGCTAGAGATTCTCTCTCCCTCTCCCCTTCTCCTAGCTCGCTCTTGCTCTCTCCAAAATAAAAATAAAAATTAAAAAAAAATAATGTAAGGAGTGACAATTAATTCAATCATTTCAGAAGCATGGTGGGCCAAACCAAATATGTCTATGGCTTACCCTTAGCCCATGGCCGCTGTTTGTGACTTTTGCAGACATTTCCCAGGATTACCTTCAGGATGGGTCTGTTACAAATCAATAGACAGATAGATAGAAAGATAGATAAATAGATAGCTGGAAGGATAGATAGATAGATAGATAGATAGATAGATAGATAGATACATACATACATACATACATACATACATACATACAGGACAGAGGGAAATCATAGAGATAGTTATCACCCATTTTGGGATTGAGAAGCTGAGGCCCAGAGATGAGAGTGTTCACACAACTCAGGTGGATGGAGCAGAGACTTACCCCATGTATGTCCTTTTTACTGCATCTCCTTGCTTCTCCACATGGGAAGCTGTGGTCTTGGAGTAGATGTCTGTCATTCTTTTTCACACAACATCTGAATCCCTTTCCCCTGTTTGAAGACTGCATCTTTGGGACAGAATCCACCTTTCACTATAAAAAAATGAAAATATCAGGATCTTTTTCTAGGCTCACTTGTATGTAGCACTGGTTTTGTCCTTCAAGTGGACCCACCCCAGATCTTGAAAGACAAGCTAGAGACACAAAAAGGCAGAATAGTGACAAAGCTTTTGTGGGGATGGGTGGTAGCAAGGGTGCTTCATCTAAGTTCTAATTCTATTGTCATTACCCATAATATTGGCAGTGAAAGCCACAGGACCCATCCACAGCACTGGTAGCTATGAATTGATGACTTTACTGGGTCAATAATGTACAGTGATTCAGAGAAATGGTCCTTGGCTGCATAGCATCTGTGCTCAGGTCTCCAGCCATCTTTGAGATGCAAGAAGCATCTTTTTGTGTGTGTGTGTGGCAGGCCTTCAATTAGTCAGAGCCAGTGACCATCCCAGGTGCCCGATCTCAGAGCCATAGAAAACATACAAGAGATTACTGGGAGCTCTGCATGGTGATTTTTTTTCTTCTTTCAACACTTCACTTGCCAATTTTCCATTTAGAAATTACTGACAACAGTTTTCTGATTGCCCGGGATAATGTATTCTGCCTATTTACAACTCCATCTGTGGGGAGAAAAAAAAATCCTCCTGAATTCCTTGAGTGATGGCCTTCGCATAATTTTGCTTTGCCCTCTTGTTCTTATGATTGCTGATCCTCTAAATAGTCACACAGGACTGACTGTCTTTCTTTTCAGATCACAGGAGCTGAGCCTCCTCTTTGAAGTCGCCTCATTTTCAGAGAATGTGGATGGTTGCATAGCTTCAGTCTGCTCTTTCATTAGATGTTTGTGTCTTTGTTTTCCAAAAAAATCCTTTGGGAGCACTGTACCAGTCAAGACAGGCTAGATGATGTTATGGTAACAAGCGATCCTAAAATCCCAATGTCTTATGAGAACAAAGGTTTATTACTATCTATCCTGAGTCAGGCAGGTTCTCCTCAGTCTTCACACTGAGGCCGAGCTGATGGAAAACCTCTGGCTGGAACAGTGCCAGATGTACAGCAGGAAGAAAAGAGATCTAGTAAATCATGCGCTGGATCTGAAAGCTTTTGCCAGGAAATGACTCAATGCTTCCTTCCCACTGTCATGGGCCAGAGAAGTCACGTGGGGGTTTACTTCTAAGTTCAAAGTAGTGGAGGTATACTGTCCTGCCCCAGGGAAGGACACATACACAGAGAAAGTCCATTCTTCCAGCCCCTAGGTAGTGAGTCCCTTCACCTCAAGCAGAAACACTCAACTCTTCCTTCGGGGGGACAACTCAAGAGATCCCCCAATGCCCCACCCTGGTCACTGCTTCAAATTCAAAGTTCAGGATCTGTGTAGGGTGTATGGTAGTGTCTACATGGTCTCCACCGCATGTGGAACTCCTGGATCCAGGGAGCAATTGTCATAGTTGGGTTTCTTTCGAATGGGACCCTGGGACAGGGATTTATGATTTATCTGGGAAGTGAAGGAAACTGCTAGAGGAATGGAGAGGTGAGTCCAGGACCAGAGGACAGCCAACAAAAGGCACGGGAAAAGGGAGCTCAATCGCATTGGAGAACTTATGGGAGTCAGTGAAGGGACACACCTTAGGCTTACCCACTTCCGGGATAAGGAACCTTGGGTACTTATTCACTGACTCCCACCAGTGACTGGTTGAGGGCTGCTCTCAGGGAAGCTTAATTCCTCAGTACATTAATTCCTCAGCTGGGCAGAGAAAGCCCTCAGGCCTATAACTTCAGGCAATATAGCTGGAATTTGTGCTGAAGAGTTAGGGGTGAGGGAATAGGAATGCAACACCAAAAGCATCACACATCAGTGAACCCCAAATACAAGTTATCTGTTTATTTCTACCCCAAATGCAGTGGTGAAACAGGGATAGGATAATTCCAATAAATACTCTCATTTGGAAGGGAAAGAATGGGAGGCACACAGCAGTCCCTGGTCCGCAGCAATTCTGTAATCCTGTATGACAGACATGATCAGATTCCTAGCTGGAGATGGGACAATACTGCCCTCTTCCTTGACCTTCTAGGGTTCCTTTTATATTCTCTTTCTTAGGTGCAGCTGAAGAGGCCTTTGGAGAATCTGTTCTCAGCGGGGCTGAGCAGCTCTCTCCCCGGCTCCTATCCTATGGAAGACTGAGGACCCACAGGTCATTTTAAGTCTGGCACTATCACAATTTTTTTTTTTTTTTTTTTGGCTACAGTGATGGTTCTTTTGACTTCAAACTCTCTCAAAAACTTAACTGGTATCTTTTGGTCAACAGCATGAGCCAGTAGCATCCACATTTATTTTTGAGACATGATTTTCACTCAAAATTTAACTGTGGGTGTCTTGAGTTTGTCAGTTTTCTGATCGAGAGCCATACCCTTCGGATATTTTCCCTGAGCCATTTGGTCCAACTGAGAAGATTTGTTAGATGCCCTGTCGGTTTTCTATTGCTGCCGAACAAATGACCAGACTCTTACTGCCTTAAAACAACACACGTAATCTTATAGGTCTGTAGGTCAGAAGTCCGTGCGTGCTGTGGCTGGGTTCTCTGCTTAGGGTCACACATCTCAAAGCTTCAGCAGGACCGTGCACCTTTCTGGAGCTCGGGGTCCTCTTCCAGGCTCATGTGGTTCAGAGAAGAATCCAGTTCCGTGTGGTTGTAGGAGTGAGGTTCCTGTCTTTTTGCTGGCTATTACCCAGGGATCACTTTTAACTCCTAAAGCTGTCCTCAGGTTCTCACATGGCAGCTGGCTTCCTCAAAGCCAGCAACAGAATTTCTTTTTCTTTAAATCTCTCCAACCCCCTTCAAAGGTTCACACCCTATTACAGGACCACCCAGGGAAATCTCCTTTTTGAGGAAATCAAAGTCTTCTAGTGACTTTGATTTAGTCACTAGACTAAGTTTACTTGACTACATTAGTAAATGTCTTTTGTCGTATAATTCGTGAACATTTTGGGATTGGGATCTCTTCAGATTCACAGTTTCTGTTCACATTGAAGTGGAGGGGATTATACAATGTGTGCTCATACATGCCGACTTAATCAGAATGTCAACTTAATTCGGAGGGCCTAGCGTGAAGGTGTGCTGACTCTGTTCTGGGGTTGGCCCTACCCGGAAGGCTACATTTTCATCAGCCTTAGCTGCTCAAAGACCTCAGCTTTATCTTTTCCTGTTTGGGTTTGAGAAGGAGCAACCCTTCGAAATATACAAGGTCTTGAGTTTCTGGCCTCTTTATCATGGTTTGGTCTTGACAAAAAGTTGGCCGATCCTTTGTGCTCTCATAAAGTACTATTTTGTCACTTGCTACATGTAGTCATCGAGGCATACAGCTGAAATTCCGTCCGCTTCCCTTTTAGTCTAAAGTCCCAGCTCATCAGGGCTATTCCCTGTCTTCTAAGTTATGACAGGTGAAAGTTTTACCAATTGTTTCTCCACTGAATTACACAGACTGTAACCCTTCTGGTTTCCCAGGTGTTTGTAACCCTTCTGAGTATTCCAGGTTTTGTAGAAGGGAGCCCACTTTGGAACAGATTCCTTTATTAGTAGAACAGGCTGCGTGTACTGCAACATAACAGATGACTTGAAAACCTCAGTGGCTTGCCACAAGGAATTTCATTACCTGCCCCTGCAACATACTCCTCCCCGGTCAGCTGCATCCTTGCTCCGATACCCAGCAACAGCCTGTGGAAGGGACAGTTCCAGTTTTGTGGCCGAGGGGAAAAGAGACACGGGAAGTCATCCTAGGCTCTTAGTACTTCTGCCTGAAGTGACAAATATCACTTCTGCCCACATTTCGTTGTCAAAAGCAAGTTAAATGGACACTGCTCTGTTCAGCAGGATGGAGGTGTGAGGATGATGAAGGTGTGTACTCCCACTGCAAGGGTGGGGGGGTGAAATTAGTATATCGAGTGAACAGGAATGTACTCTAATACTCCCATGGCCCCGTGAAAGGGCATTTTCATCTCTCTTTAGGACAGGGCTCTTTCTGCTCGGTGTCTTGCCCTTCAGTATCTCTGTTGAGAAATATGCTTTGTTTGGGAAGCAGGACTGAGATCCTCCATAAGGGAGGGGGTTGAGTCATCTGCTCTGACTCACATTCCCTAACTTTTTCCCCCACCGGGATTTGGGCACTCGTAAGCCTTCTGACTCTTTATCTACGTGACAGGACATTCCCAAGAATGCCCTGCTCTCCTATCGCTTTACAGTTTTTGTCTCTCTTGAGATGACATGTCAGACTTAGGTAATTTTTGTATCCATTTGACCTATGGTTTCAGAGAAGAGGGAGAATTTAGGTGCGAAAATGTCAGAGATCTTGGTTAATCCGCAGCTTAACTGGTAGTTCCAGTGGCCAATTTTCCAAAGGCCCATACAGAAATATCATGGCTGTAGCTGATTTCTGGATTGGTAGGCTGATGGACTACATATGAGTCAAGGTCCAGTCAGAGAAGGAGAAACCACACTGGTGTGGGATAGGTGTTCTTACAATGGGAAGCCCAGCCAATCGAGGAAGGATGACATACAGGTTCCTGGTGGTGAATGGGAAAGCTCTGTCCATGTTGATGTTTGAACTGAGCCTCAAAGGTTGAGGAGGAGTTTGCCAGATGGAAGAGGTAAGAGTTAGGGAGGTGAGACTGGGAATTCCGGGCAGAACACAGTAAGTATGAAGACTTGAAAAGCAGCTTAGCATGGTGGCTAAGAGTGTAGGTTTTAGAGTTAGACTGGTTTGGATTTGAACACCAGATCTGATGCTGACTAGCTGGACAGCTTTGGACGAGTCACTTCAGTCCCCTGAGTCTCAGTCTCCTCCCATGGAAGGTGGTGGTTTTTCGACCTCAAAGGAGCATTATGAAAATTAAAAACGATAATGCATATTATTTGTTCCTCGAAACCTCAAAATAAATGACCAAAATCACGTTTAATAAAGGCACATAAATATAATAGAGTAAGGTGTTACTAGGAAAAGGGAGGAGATTTGTGTGTGGGGAGGATGAATGTAAGTCACGATGCTCCAGGGTTGGAGGAAGCAGGTGACAGAAGATGAAGCTAAACGTGTTAAGTTGTAAGGTGTCAAGTGTTTTTTGAGATAAGAGCTTTGGGTTTGATGTAAAGACAAAAAAAAAAAAAAATGGACAAGAGACACAACGTGATCAAATCTGGGCCTGGAAAGCTTGTTCTGTAGCAATGTAGAGGATATATGAGAATCAGGGACCCGTGAGGAGCCTGGCATCATGCACAGGTGAGAGACGGAGTGGCTTGACGTGGGGCAGGACCATGGCCACGGGGATGCTGACACACATTCAGGGTAATGTGTTGTGAAATCAAAGACTGATGAGAAGAAAACCCATCTGTGTCCTGTGAGGGGCCCCCAGCACGCTCAGCTTCCAGAAGCCACCACGGTCTCACTCAGCCTGCAGCCACATAGACCACTTCCAGAACACGGCAGCTTACTTCTGCAATGTCATGTAGGGAGAGTCTCTCCCACTCCAGTCTGCTAAAAAGATATCTTCTATAATCACACGAGTGACATCCCATCATCATTGCCATGTCCTGTTGGTTAGAAGCAAGTCACAGATTCTTCTGTACTTGAGGGGAGGGGACTCTACACAGGTGTGACTCGATGGGGTGGTCACTCAGGGTGTATCCACCACACTCTGTCACAGCGATGGCACATAGTAGTACACAATAAGTATTTGTTGAAGAAGTAGACGGCAAAGAGTGAATCTGGTAAAAGGAGGTCTAGGGAAACCCAACTGGACTTATGTTTTCATACCTTTGTAGCATTTATTCACATGGGCATATGAGTTTGTTTAAAAGCGAGATAATAGAATGGATGCTTATATACTTGGATCTTGATTCTCATCCTGTGTTTCTCCCTGGATATAGGATAATCATGCACAAAACTGGGCAGTCAGGCCTTGGGGTGGGGATAGGGGTGTAGATGACCTTGCGCAGTGATTGCTGTTGCCCCATCCAGGTAAGTGCCAAGGGAATGGGGGGGCGAGTCTCCTAACCTCACTGTGCTTCTGTGTGCAGTCAGCGCCGTAGTTATAATGAAGACAATGATTAGAGTGGATTTCTGCATTTACCACATCAGCTCTGCCTATTGAGATATGAAAGTCCAGATGCCCAGGGCAGCCCAATTCCTTCTGTTGCTGATTTTCCCTCTTCTCAACCCAAATTAATTTCTCTTTTTACAAGCCCTTCCTGGGAAAGTCAGTTATAATCTGAGGTGCCATCTGTCTCTCTGATTTTAAGCCAAACAACTTCATTAAAAATTGGGAGAGGCTTTCCTGCTCTGTTCTCGGCTTGCACAGTAGCAGAGGGAAAGGAGTGGGCAAGGAGGGGTGTCCTGGAAGGAGGGCCGGAGACAAGGATTTGAGTACACATATTTTGGGGAGGTGGCCCCAGAAAGCACCAGTAGGGGAGTGGGGAAGTGAGGCAGGGGAGGGAAAGAAACTCATACAGGGTGCATTTATGAGCTGGTTACCACTGTCTGTCTGTTGGTTACCACGGGTAACCCTGAGGAACTCTCAACATGCCTCAGAGTTGTCTCAGTCAAAGGGCAAGAAAACAGGGGTATTTATCACCAGTTCTTGTCCATAAACGCTTGAGGGAAGCCTCCAAGGATGTGTTTTCCATGGCTCTGCAGCCCGCATGTTGGGCAAACAGAAGGTTGCATTGTAGGGGCAAGTGTTGATAGTAACAAGTCCAACAGTGTGCACAGGTAAAGTGAGTGCTTGTATGGTGGGGATATGACAGGTCAGCAGCATGGCTCCTAAACGGGGGCTCAGGTGGTCCATACTGACAGTCATGCTAGGTCTGTAGGCAGGAAGGAACACGGATCTGTAAAAATAACTTTTTATTTGTTGCTGGATTCCATTTGCCAATATTTCAGTAAGTTTTTTTTTTTTTTTTTTTAGTATCTGTGCTCATGAAAGATTGATATGTAGTTGTCTTTGTCTTGCTTTGTTATTAAGGTAACACCAGCATCATTAAGATGAATTATGAAGTTTTCCTGTCTTGTGTATTTTCAGAAAGAGTTTGTGTAGTGTTTTCTACTTTAAATGACTGATAGAATTCAACAGAGAAGGTATCTGGGCCTGGGCTTTTCTATGTAGGAAGATTTTTCATTGCTAATTAAATTTATTTATTTAATATATACCTATTCGGATTTTTGATTCCTTCTTGAGTGACTTTGGGTAATTTGTGTCTATCTAGGAACTTGTTCATTTCATCTAAGCCTCATTGGTTGGCATAAAGTTGTTTACAAATGTCCCATTACAATCTTTTTAGTTTCTATAGGTTTGCAGTGATTTTCCTTTTTTCATTCCTGACTGGTAATTGGGCCTTTTTATTTATTTTATTTTATTTTATTTTTTTAATTGGGCCTTTTTAATGTATTTTTTTTCTTAGTTGTTCTTGCTAACGGTGCATCAATTTTGTTGATCTTTACAAGGAACTGATGTTTGGTTTCATTGGTTTCTTCTTTTTTTTCTAGGTTGTTGACTATTTTTCTAGTTTACTGCTCTTATAGTTCTAATTACTTCTTTGTTTGTTCTTCCTTTTCTAGTTTTTGAAGTAGAACTTTAGATTATTGATTTTTGATCTATTTTCTTTCTCTGTATTTTTAGCTATAAATGTCCATCTAAACGCTGCTTCAGTTCCATCCAACATATTTTGAATCATTGTATTTTTCTTTTCTTTTTTCAGTTATTGTACCTTGTTTGAGTAATTTTAATTTTTTTTCTGTTGGGATTCTTCATTTGTTGAGCCACTGTCATCATATTTCCCTTTAAATTTTTTGTACAGTTTCATTAAATTCTTTGAACGTTTTTTAAATAGCCTTTTCGATGTTTTAGTCTGGTAAATACACCTAAAGTAAGTTTTTACTTACCATTTATTCCCCCTGAATATGGGTCATATTCTGCAGTTCTTCACATGTTTCAGTATTTGGTAGAAACTAGACACTTTAGATAAAATATTATATGCCTCTAGATTCTGTTTAATTTCCTGGGGAGTCGTTAATTTTTAAAAGTGATTTCCCTTGGACTTAAGCTATGGAATCCATCTCTCCTGCAATGGGCAGCCACCACTGCTTTCTGTTCTTGTTTTCACGTATTGGTCTTGCTTTCCAGGGACATGTCTGTGCCTGCATAGCTGAGTGGTCAGGGATTTGGGTACCGGTGTGTTCAAATACCCCGAGCCGCTAAGCTCCCAGTCTGTGCTGATTGCTATGTGTGTGGGTTGGGAATGTGTTCAGAGTTGCAGGCAGTTCTCAAATTTCTCTTGTGTTTTACTTTCCGCTGTGCTTTTTTGGTGTCTCTTGAATGTATGTATAATTTTTTCAGTCAGCTAGTGATGTGTAGAGGGCTTATCTCAACCCTTCTATAGCCTTCCCGTGGCCAGGATTGTTTCTGTTTTAGTCATTGTTACATCCCTGCCACCTAGCAGGATGCCTGATATGTCAGAGGTGTTCAGTAAATATTAGCTTAATAAACAGATCACTGTTTCAAAATGGGATCCAGAAAGAAACTCGATTTTTCATTTGGGTGTCCCCAACTCAAAGTGCAGAACGTGACCCAGAGGTCACACACTCATACATTAGTGATAGTAAAACTAACCCCGATCCTTAATAAGCAACGGTTTGGAAGGGTTCTATGGGTGAGCTGTACCAAATATTCAACTAACAGACGGTCTCTATTTTATACAATAACTTCTAGAGTGCAAGAATACAGGGAGAGCAAACCAATGCATCTTATGAGCTTGCAATCACCTTGATGTCAAACTGAAAAAAGCAGTTTGAGAAAAGAAAACTGCAGGCTGGCAGGCCTCACTTTATAAACATCCATGGAAACAGTCCCCCCCCAAATATTAGTGTATGAATTCTAATTCTTAAAAATCACATTTTAAAATCAGACATTTTGGAACCAGGTCCAGGATCAGCTGCTTGAGCTCAGCCACGTGTAGCTGTGTGGACTCCGTTAGAAGATGAGATGAATAAATTCTCTCTCACCGTCCGTTGCCTGCGGTACTTGTGACCAGAGTCAGCGCGCGTCCTGCCACGGCGGCCTGGGAAGACTGAGGCGGTGGAAAGCTATCAGCACAGCCCTGTGCCTCGCACAGAGTAGGTGCTTACAAAGGGTGGATTCCTTGCCCACGTTTAGTCTTCTAGCCAAACACAACGGTATCACTAGCTCATTTCCATCCTCATTCTCTTCTCTAAATGTCCCCTCCCAAGGGAGCCCATCCCTGCTCATCGCATCCCATCAAGAGCAGATGGTCCCCTTGGATTATTGTCCCATTTGATTTTCATCGTAGCACTTTCCAATTTTGAAGCTTATCTTTAAAATATTTTCCCCTCTTACTGTCTGTGTCCCTGTCTGAAAACGTAAGCTTCATGAGGGCAGGGTCCTGTTTGCTTTATTCTCTGCTGTGTCCCCAGCACCTGGAAGGGAGGCTGTCACACAGAAGTGCTCCCCCAAGAGGGAGTGAAATGATTAAGTGCCGGTGTCTTTTTCCCCTCTGTAGCTCGGAGCCCGGCCCAGAGATTGGCCGAAAACCCAGGCCGCAGAAAGCGTGTGGAATGAAATTCTTGCGTGAGGGCCACTGGGTGTCCCTCCTAACTGGTTGCCACGTAACTGCTTCTCCACAACCATCTGCAGCCTGGAGAGGTGTTGAGTGCGAAGTTAGCATGCGTGTTGGCTTTGTAGTTGGGCCAACACTCTATCCTTAAAGGCAGGCCTATAAATACCCATGGGGACACAGGCCCTACCTTGCCTGCATGATGCTTCTGAGTAAAACCTGTTGTTCTCTGCCTACTCCTCGGGCTTCCCAGGGAATCAGTAAGTGCAGAAGAGCATGCGTTCTGATCGTTACGGTTTCCAAACTTGGTCTCTCTTCCGGAATGCGATTGGCTCCTCATGCCATCCTGGGGAGGGAGGGTAGGTTTATCCATTTTGCTGAGCAGAGGGCGAGGTGACTTGTTCCTGTGACACAGCAAATGGGCGGTGAGGTGGACCTCTGACTCTAAATCCCACACTGTCCCACTTGAGTTTCCATCTCTTGGTATGAGATGGAAACTGTAACTTGCTTAAGTGTGTGTCCAAGTTGGAAGGTAAGAACATGAAAAGGAAAGGAAAAATAAAATGTTAATTTCAAAGGATTTATTACAGAGTAAGAAGGAGAATGCATGTTGAAAGGCTGAAAACTGCCTCCAATTTACTCCTTTAGGTGGAAAAATACTATGTGCTCTATATATTGTGTCAAGAACAGATGTTAGATAACGCTATCTGTCAAGAAAGAAATTAAAAAACTTTTAGTAAGTAATCATGGAATGTTTTTACTTGCCTTTTTAAGATAGAAAGTGGAAACTTTGAAGAGGATGTAAAATATCCCAACAGATTTGACAATGTTTGAGAAAAAAAGCTGAGATTGAAAAAAAATTTCAACACACTTTTGAATAGAACACAGTTAGCAGGCAATTCTGTATTCTAGCACATTGCTTCCAAAACTCTTCACTGGGCACAATAACCTTGCAAAGTAAGGATCCTTCTCTCCACTTCTCTCTGAGCTGAGCTCAGAGATGTGGAGTGATTTGTTTGAGGACACACAGGTAAGACGTAGCAGGACCAGAGTTTGAGAAGGAGCATCTCAAAAGCAGTGTGCTAGACTGGGTCGGAAGTGTTGTGGGCCACATGGGATAGAGCCAGCCCTTAACTCTGGGTTCACAGCATGGATGTGGTGGTTGCATTATCTGGGACATGGACCAGAGGGGATGCAGGAGTGACTCAGAGGATGTGAGAATCAGGCAAAGGAAAGGGGTCAGAATGAGAGCTTCGGCAGCAGCCCAGGTTCTCCTGCAGTATGTGCTCCAGTTTAGCAACATCCCATTGGAATGGGTTCAGTTCTATCAAAGCAGCATTTATGATCTGAGGAGTGTGTGAGGAGCCCATGAATGGATACGTGTGAATCCAAGTGTGTGCGCACAAATGCACACACGTACACATGCATGATGGACATACATATTCAAACTACTTAATACATTATTTATTTTTATTTCCATAGGGTGCTTTCCATTCTCTTTAGTTAATATTTTTTTTAGGGGGAAGCAGCCTAACACAGGGCAGTGATGTTTAAATTTTCAACACTCTTTAAAGAAAATGGGAACTCATATGGAAAAAATGCCCAACAGAAAGCACACAGGTAGTACTTTGGTAGCTCAAATTTATCTTACAATTTCAAATGATAACAATTGCTTATGCTAAAGTCAGTCAATAGGACAGCAAGGCGGTTTCAGTGAACTCACAACTTGAAATTGAGGCTTATGAATGGCTATCATGAGGTAGTCTGAGCATCCCGCCTAGTGCCGTATTTGGTTCTATTTAGTTTAGTTGTTCAATGTTGAGAAAGTTTTGATTCATGCAGAGAAGTAGTTACAAATGGTAGATTTTTATTTTTTTCTTTATCTCTGATGTTTTTCCTTTTTTCTAGAGATGTGACCTACATGTTTTTATCTGTAATATTCTACACAGCATCGTACTAAATCAAAGCCAGACAGATGGCCAGAAAGCTGAACTGCACCCCACTCATGCCGACCAGGGCAACACCAACTTGGCAGAGGAGGTTTTGAAAGGAAGAAGGGATTGAACTCATCTTTTTTTTTTTTTTTAAGATTTATTTATTTATTTATTTGGGAAGTGGGGGAAGGGACAGAGGGAGAGGAAGAGAGAGAATCTCGAGCAGACTCCCTGCTGAGCGTGGAGCCCCATGTGGGGCTCGATCTCGCGACCCTGAGATCATGACCTGAACTGAAATCCAGAGTTGGACGCTTAACCCACTGAGCCACCTAGGTGCCCTTCATCTCTAGTTTTTTAAGCCAAACACACTCTCTCCCCAACAGAAAACCCGACAAACTCAGTTATGCAGAAAGGATTTTAAGTCAAGCTGCACAAACACACCTAATACGTGATAAGTCAGGAAGACCTTTTAGTCTGCTTCCAGCGCCCTGCACACGCTCGCTGGTGCCCGGAAAATAGGGAAGCCAGTGCAGAAAACATTTGTGCTTTCGTAGCAGTAACAACTAAAAAGCACACAGTAGACAATACTTGGATCTTTAGGGGAATAATCAAAGAAATTCCAAAGTTAGATCCGCCAGGTGAACCTGAATATTCATGTATAAAAGCATTTTCTTTTTTTTTGAAAAGTAATAGCTTAAGAGAGGCTTCTGGGCCCAGGAGGCTACCTCAGGATAGGTAGGAGACGCAGGAAGAGGATTGCAGATACAGCACTGGGGTTCATTTTCCCATGGGCTGTCAGTAGAGGGCGTCTCTTCCAGCTGGTTCCTGCAGCCAACACTAGCTGGGACAATAGGGGTTTCAGAATCTGGAGCGGGGAGGGGTAGGTAGCTGGTCTAAGTCACCCCAGGGCATCACTCTCATGCTGTCCTTACCCAGCGGGGCCACTTGGGCTGAAGTACTACAACTCCGACCCAAGGGGAAGAGCTGGGGGCGTGGAGAAAATGTGAGCCATGCCTGCTGTGGTCTTTGGGCCAAGGTGGGTTTGTGATGATGGGTTATTCCACATTTTTGATACACCGACATGTATGCTGCTGGAGGGGAGCCTTCGGGGGGATGCTCAACATCAGCTTGCCCCAGAAGTCTGACTCAGAAGCAGCCGAGAGGGTATCTACCTACCTTAAGTACCAGGTGCTTCAGGGGCAGGTCATTTTCTTTTTGACTCATCAACAGTTAACATTAACGAAGAGCTGCAGACAGAGTCAGTCTTTCCACGATGTATTCTCCTGTCTTCAGTAACGGAAACCTCCTAGTGGGATGTCCTCCAGGGTATCATTGCCTGCAGCAGGGGAGTAGGGACCACAGATTTTTCTGCAAAGCTGACACGGGAGATGATTTGCACAACAAAGTCACCACCTAGCCACTGCTGATGTCTTGTCCCTGGCCCCCTTCTGTTCTGTAGTCCAGAAGCATGCCTCTAAAAGCCTGAAACTCAGTAAATGTGAGCAGCACACGAGTGTGTCCCCAGCCACGTCATCTTCACGGTGCCATTGGTTGCTGTGAAGGCCGCCATGTTTGGTATATGTGCTGCTGAAGTGAGCACTGAGGGCTGCCATGTTTGGGCAACTGTTCCAGCCGCTTTCTTCAATTTGCTTTCCGACCAAAGAAATACATTCGTTCAGAGGAGACAGGTAGGTGAGTTGATTCCCCTCTGTGTTCTCAAAGTTCTGGGAGCACTCATCCATGAAATGCCTCTGTAACATCTGGAACTTGTCATCCATCACGATATTGTCTGAATATCCAACTACAGTGTCACCTTCTGCTTCAGAGGTGGGTGGCGTGACTCTGTGGGCCTCTTACTGTACCTGCAGAACCCTCAGTCGCCTGGAGGGCCCGGGGGTGGGCTGTGGGGAGGCCCCCTCGCCCAAGGCTGCAGTGGCCCCCTTGGGATCCAGCCGGTCTGCGCTGGCTTGGGATGCTCTGGCCCCAGGCTCCTCAGGCTGTGGCGCCCGCCCAGCAGACTCCGCCACTGCTGTCCCAACCTGCACAGGTTTGTTTTTAACAGTTCACTGAGTCATCTCAGGCTATCTGTCAAGTTAAGCCGATCAAGCATCTTGAAAGCACAGTACTGTGCAATTTCTGTTTCAACATTAAATCATCGACAACATATTGGCATTTCTGAATTGCAAGCATACAGTGCGAAGGAAGTCAATGCATTGATACTTGGGTCAATGTAGACTCCCCATGTTTAGTATTTTATAGAACGATTTCATTGTTAAAATAATGACCTTCCTGTGCGTGTCAAAGCTGCCTGACTTCCTGTGTTTGGGACCAAAGCTTTGAGGTGCAGTTTCATTGTGGACACTTTATGTGCAGTGGGAAGCATGGTCACCCTGTGATTGTGCAAGAGAACTTAATCACAAGGGGAGGGGAGGCCCCCAAACTTGCTGCAAACCCCACAGTCACCCTAGCAGGGTGTGGATGCATGGTGTCATGTGAACGTCCATCTGGGGTTGCACACCTGCCTTGGTGCCTTGATGAGCAGGTGATGACACCTTGATGGGACACCTTTATGACATTTGCACTGAGCAGATCTACTCAGCATTTACCCAAGGATGCATGTATTTTGCCCTAATATATTCACTTGAACAATTTTATGTGAGTGTAAACATGTCCCAGCCAAGCCTGATTCTTTAAAGAGGAGCACTTTTAATCATTCTACTCATTCTAATCGGTGCACCCATTTTCCAGATGTTCAATGGTAAAAACAGAGGTGGCAGAAGAAGCCTTCCTTAGGGGTCTGCATCGACCTGAGTCAACATGCAAGGGCACAGCAAAGCACTAGAAGGCTCCTGAGTGCTACGGTTTGGTGTAAGGGACAATTGGGGTGTGTGCTTTTCTGTCATGGCTTTGAAAATTATAAATGTACATTTAAGAATGATATCTGGGTCAGACTTGGGCCACACCTCCAACACCACCATCGTTTGGAAACCACTGGCCTAAAGGAAAAGGGACTCTTAAACTGCATCCTGATTGCTGTTGGTGAGCTGTCTGAACATGATTCCACTTCTTTAAACCTCAGTTTTCTCACACCCAAGTGGGGATGGCCATTCCCTGGGGTTAATGCAGCGATTCAATAAAAGCAACGTATGTAGTGTATGTTCCATCAAAGTCTTGCAGAGAGAGGGCACCCAGCAAATGCTAACCCATCTCTCTTTGACTTTTTAAAATCCCCATTTCATAGAACAGATGTATTGCTCAGGCTGTAAGAACCACAGCAGAAAAAACCCATGCCACACCTGCTTTCAGCCTCCTGGGGTCTCCCGGGACCAGGAAAAAGACTGAGCTCACGAGTGGTGGCTGTCAGCCCTGGCTGCGCATGAATCACATGGGGAGTTCTGAGAAAAATACTGATGCCCGAACCCCACCCCCAGAGGCTCTGATCTAAACAGTCTGGGATACTGCCTCGGCACTGGCATTTTAAAAAGTTCTCCAGGTAATTTTGATGTGTAGTCGGGTTTGAGAACCACTGCTCTAGACAGAGGGCTCTCGATCCTTTGCCTTCTACCATGGTGCTTGGCACAACACTCCAGGCTCATCTTTTATCCTCCCTGGTCCTCTGTAGGAGTGTAATTTGTTCTCTAAGTTATTCCCATGGCCAATTCCCCTGGCAAGGTGCCACTGCCACCATATGCCACACCATGTGCCTCCCCTTCTCCATTCTGTTGCTGCCTCCAGAGCTCCTCCCGGAGCTCCTAAAGCAAGATGCTTGGCACATTCACTGAATGCCTTGAGGAAAATTCCAAGTGCCTTCTTTAGGCTAAAGCCAAATCTGGCATCCCATGGTGCAGCGAGAACATGCTTAGCACGCTTCTCCTTACTCTGTAGGGAGAAGGGACATAATTGATAATGAAAGAGAAAGAATCCATAGCCCGAGGGTCCTTAACATAGCAAAAGATGGCAGACAAGTCATGTCTGGCCATAGACTGCACCCCCACCCCCAGTCATTCATGAAATGTCTTCTGAGCTGAGCTCAAAGGAGAGGGCATTTTCCTGCCTCCAGGAGACAGAAGAGCCTTCATGGAAGAGATGACACTTGATCTGGGTTTGGAGGAGGTATTGGAGGTTGGTTGGATGCTGGAGGACCTGTGAATAAAGTCCAAGAGGGATCAGCATGAGCAGAAGCATGGAGCTGAACAGTCCCACGGTATGTATAGAAATCCTATCATGTGGAAAAGTGACTGGGAGGCCAGTAGTGCATGGGTCAGAATGGGTCAGGCCATGCTGGAGTAGCAAATAACCTTCAAATCTCAGTGGCCAAACACAGCGCATGTCTATTTCTTACCTGTGGTAAAGATCCACCATGGGTCAATGGTGGGGGAAGGTCTTCTCTATGTTGTCCTGAAGGTGATGGACTCTACCACCTGGATCATCATCATTCCCAGCAAGGGGACAGGAAAGTGATGAATGGACTGAATTTCATAGGTTTCTGTGACACTTCCACTCACATTTCGTTGGCCAAAGCCAGCCACGTGGACGTGATTAACTTGAAGACAGTGGGAAAGTACAATAGGCCCCAAAGGAGAGAAACTGGAGACATTGGTGAATAGCTTTAATGGCCACCACAGGGAGGAAGGACCTCAAATATCTCACAAGGGCACCTGGATTTGATCTTGAATAGGGGAACCAGCCAAGGTTTCTAAGTGGGAGAGCCATGGTTGGAACTGTGGTTACATGGAACTGGGTGGGAGAAGAATATTTATTCCTCTGCCCTGGACAGCCTTTTTCTCTCTTTCTGCTTTTTTGACCTGTCTGCCTGCATAAAAGTCACAATATTTATCTGCTCTCTGCTTTTTGACAAGCTTAGCCAAAAAGACTCCTTCTCATCATTTACCCTGCAGTTTTGAGGGTCCATGCAATTCAGGGGATTATTGTCAGCCAGCTTGTCCCCAGGTCCAAGCCATGTCCTCCAGCCTAGCTTTCATCAAAGGGAACAAAGCTGATGTGTTAACCACCATCTGACTTTTGAACCTATTTCCCAATTCATGGGTTCCTAACTTAGTGAGAGAACAAAGGGGCTTCCTCAAGCCCACAGGACGGGTTGGAAGGAAAGAGAGAGAAAAAAGAAAAGCAGACCAGTAAGAAGGTGTGAACAGAGGCTGGACAGGAAAAATAAAAAATAATAATAAAAAAACCCCCACAAACCAGTGGGCGAAAAGGAAGAATTCAAAAGAGATTTTTGACTGAGTGGAATGTGGGAGAGATGAAGAGGAGCTGGGGAGCCAGGCTGCCCTAGGCTTCAATCCCAAAAGAATAAGGAGGAAGACCTTGGGCAAATTACTTTACCTTCCTCTTCTTCGTTGACCAACTCTAAAATGAGAGCAAGATGAATAGAACCCAGATTATTGCCTTGTCTTGAGATATAAGTGAGTAAACCAGGGCACATGTTCAGCATAGTCCCTGACATATTAAATCCTTGATAAACAGTTTTGACAATTATAGTTTTGCATACAGAAGTTACAGCTGATTTGGGTTCAACGTGTATGAAGATATTTGGACTCCTTAAAATTAAAAGGCCAGGTCCTGACTTCAACTTGTCTCCTTATTTTTTGCCTCTTGTCCCTAAAATCAAATTCCTGTTGATAAAGAGATTTGGTGACTTAGTCTAGATGAACAGAGCTAATATATTTCTTCATATCTTTCTGCCTCCTGTCCCTTCTGTGGTTCAAATTCTATTTGTCCTTGGAAATTTAATAAACTTTTTCTTATTTTCATTCTCACTAGACTGGTTTTCATTATTATTATAAATTCTATTTCCTTCTACCTTCTCAGGTTGGCCCAGGTCACAGTCTTCCCATGGATCTGAAACTGATTATTATGACATGTACTGATGGTGGTGGTGTGGGGGGTAGTCTGATAGGCTGCAAGGTTACTTCATGCCCTACACTGGAATGTGGTGTGTATTGCCTAATATGCTCTTAATGCAGGTGGGACCAGAGTTATTTTCACATCAGAGTCTTCATTCTTAAAATTGTATGGAAATTTACCTATGTGGAGGGAATTTTTTCTTTACTTCGGGTATGAATTGGTTTTATTTTATTGTTCAGAGTTGCCCTATAGGTTCTTACAGATGTGAACCTGAGGCTCTGGCTAAAAGCCAACATTCCAGTTGTGGGGCTGGAAATAATTTTGTGGGGTATCTTAAGTTGAGGTCACTGGAGGACTCTGAGATGGACATTTGTGTGCAGGAGTTATACTGGGTAATGCTCTCAGGAACAAATTTGCAAGGAAGCAAGGGAGGCTGGCTTGGGCTGAGAGGGGAGATGGTATGAAATGCAGTTAGGATAGTGGCTTCATGTGATCCCATAGAGAGTTTGGGAGCCGGGATGGCCCTACAGAGATGTCCTCAACTGAGGCAAAGGGTCTTTGGATCTCCACATCAACCAGTAGTTAGCTATGGCCAGCGTTAAGGAAGAAGACGAGATGTCAGGTGAAGTGGCTCTTGTCAGCTAAGAACAATTCCGGGAGAGGGACACATCTCTGAGCCCTCAGTGTCCATCATTCCCAGGTGGGGGGCAATGAGTGCCGTGGTCCTGAAGGGGGGACCTAAGTGGAGCACCCCAGTACACACCATGTGGCGCCTTTCTTAATAATTATAACATGATGGGAGCTGCTGGAAAATGTTGGCTGAATTCTTTTTCTCTCTGTGTGATTGTATTCATTTCTTAGGGCTGCTGAAACAGCAAACCAAAACTTGGCAGCTTAACACAACAAATTTATTGTCTCACAGTTCTGGAGGTGAAGTCCAAAATCAAGGTGTTGGCAAGGCCATGCTCTCTCTAAAAGCTCCAGGAGATGATTTTTCCTTTCCTCTCTCCTAGCTTCTGGTGGTTGCTGGCAATCCTTGGTGTTCCTTGGCTTGTAGATGCTTCACTCCAATCTCTGCCTGTGTCACCACATGGCATTTTCCCCTTGTGTGTCTGTCTATATTTCCTTCTTTGTGCAAGTATACCAGTCATTGGATTAGGTTGCACCATGATCTAGTATGACCTTATTTTAATTGATTACTTCTGCGAAGACTCAACTTCCAAATAAGGTAATATTCTATAGGTTCCTGGGGTAAGAACTTCAACATATTTTTTTGGGGGGGGCACAATTCAACCCATAGCAGCCACTATTTGAGTAAATATCTAAATTCATCTACTGAACCATCATCCAGACCATATCACCGCATCTTGCTCATGGAGATATCATTAAATATACCTCCACCTCCACTGTCCTTGATCAGGCCTAACCATCTCTCTCCTGGATTATTGTAATAGCCTCTCTGAGGTTCTCCCTCTGGTCCCTTTGTCTCCGTCTATCTCCTCATTACCCCAGGGGAGCCTTTTAAGACCCAGTTTTGATTGTGTAACTATGCTGCTCACAACCGATCAGTGGTTTTCAGTTACCTACATCATGAAGTCCAAGCTCTTTAGTTTGATCTTCAAGGTCCTGTGTTACCTGACTTTGTTGACCTGTACAGCCTCATCTCTGATTCATGTTTGCTTTGAACTTTACATTGCAAAAATAGTAAGTTGCTTCTGTGTGCCAAGCACCTCGTAGGAACTCAATAAATGGCAGTTCTCTTTCTTCCTACACTTTACAAAAAGACACTTCTCTTCCAGTGATCTAATGGAATTGCCACATTCACCTGGCGATGCAGGTATTTTCACAGGTAATGGATGTAGTTGAGGAGGATGCTGAAAGTCAAGAGGAGAAAGAACTACCCAGCTGATGGGGAAGCCAGGAGTCAGACCCAGATTTGTGACCTCCAGTGTAGAGGTCTTTCCAGTGTCTGCGTAGTTCATATCGACGAACTCGACCCTCCATATGTTTAACCTGGCTGCCTCTTGCTCATACCAACTTCTGTGCAGGCTACAAAGATTGAACGAGGGGACTGATCTCTCCTATGTTATACCGGGAATGGAAATAATTGTGGAGGAAGAAATAGATTTTCACTAGTTGGGATACAGAGAACATTTAAAATAAAAATGCGTCTGAACTCAGGGAGACTACATTGCTCTCATAACTTCTCCCTTATTACAAGATAAATGCATGTCAGTAATTGTCCCCTCACTGCGTATCAGGAAGGCACCGTTGGCCCCAGGGATTGAATAAAAGCATCAGTGTGCATCTATGTTTCTTTAAGACACAGCTGTGTGAGTCAGAGGTGTTATGCCAGGTGTTACAGAGGTTTCCATGGCAACTTCATCTTTATTTTCCTTCCTGAATAGCGCTGTTAAATGGTGACTTTGAGTCAACATCCATTTGAGATTCTCCATTTTAAAAGTTCTGTTCCATTGTAAGCTGCATTTACATGTCTCCAAGTAGAGAGGGGAATTGAACTATTTCTTGAGGAATTGGGAAAATGTAGACCTTTCATCTGATTTGGGCTATTTACCTTGTCCTCTTATTACTATCATTACCGAAATGATCCAGGGCTTACTTTACTCTCAACTTGGTTTTTCCTTTGTAGAAGCAGCTGAAGACACTTTGGGCCTTCACTCTCATGAAGGAGATATTTCCAGAAATTATTTCCAGAAAAACCAGATCAGGATCATCAGGCAACTGAGGTAGAATAATATTGCAATATTTGGGCAGTCAAGAAGGAATATATACAAAACTGGAGTGAGAGTAGCAGTGAGTGTAGTTATGTTTCATATTTCACAGACCACAGGAAGGGTTTGGAATGGACTAAACATGACAACTGGTCCATCTTGGGTGGTGCTGAATTGCTCATTCTTTCTGAGAATACCATACAAGAAAAACTTGGCAATGGACTCCTCATTGATGAAGACCTTGCACAAAGAATATTTTTGTAGACAACTGCCTGCTGTTCTTCTTGGTAAATGTTTTTTTCTAAGACTGGCCCTTAAGTTAATCAATGTCTTATAAGACAATTGCAGCTATAGGACTCCAGCTGAGACAAGGACAGTGGGCAGGGATGTGGATGAGGAACCAGGAGACCTGCTTCTTGTTAACGACTCAGTCACTCATTAGCTGTGTGGCTTGGTAAGCCACTCAACTTGGTAAGTCACTCAACTTTCTTTATAAAATTGAATTAATAATATAATATAATATATATATTATAATAATAACACCTTTTAAAGTAGCATTAAGAGATTTCCATCTAAGGATAGCATATTTGCATTTATCTTGTATGTGGACAAAAATTATCAGAGGTATTCATTCATTCATTCATTCATTCATTCATTCATTCATTCACCAAGAGCAGTGGAATAGTGATTAGTGTTTGCATTCAAGACAGGTGGATCTGGGTTTGACTTTACCTCTTTAAGTCTGTTTCTTCATTTTTATTTTTTAATTAAAAAAATTAAAACATTTTTAAAAAAAGATTTTATTCATTTGGGAGAGAGAGAGCACACAAGCAGGGGGAGGGGCAGAGGGAGAGGGAGAAACAGACTCCCTGCTGAGAGGGAGCCCAATGAGGGGCTCCATCCCAGGATCTTGAGCCAAAGGCAGCTCCTTAACCGTCTGAGCCACCCAGGCGCCCCCTGTTTCCTCATTTTTAATCTGGGGTCAAAAATAGTAACTTCCAGAGGGGTATGGCGAAGATTAAATAAGGTAATGCACATAAAACATGTAGCACAGTGCCTGACTCATCATAGGTGCCCAATAAATCTTTGTTGAATACATGAGCAGGAATGTTTATGGAGCAGCCACTTCATTCAAGGCTCTTCTGGAGCTACTCATGCTGGAGAGGACTCAGACATGATCCAGGCCTTAGTGAGTGAAGCAAACACAACCCACTCATAGTTGGCTTCGTCACTGACCACTGCCTGCAACATTTACATTAGGTGATTTGCAAATGTTATTAATATGAACAGTGCTGCCCTGAACATCTTTGAGTTCATTTCAGATTATAGGTCCTCAAGATTCCTGAAAGCGGAGTTGGTGGTGAAAGGGTGTGATTCACACTGCACCAGAGGCAAGCCTGGGGGTCAGGAGAGTCACGAAAGGGGCAGATGGCACTTGACTTGAGCAGGTGGAAAAGGCAGTGAGCGAAAGCTTCTGGTTGGGTGTGAAAGGATGAGGTGACCAAACCAAGGGCGGTGGGAGATATGCACCATTGTTATGGCCATTTTGCAGATGAGGAAACAGACAGAAGAGGCCCAGCAGTCTGTGTCATGTCCCATAGTGAGTATGGGTAGAGCTGGGGGCCGGATGGCTAATGCAGTGGGGGGCGGGGCTAATGGGGAGTCCATGGGGAAAGGAGGAAACGGGAGAGGGAGTTCCAAACACAAGGAAGAGCATGTACAAAGATAAGAGGGTCTCAAAAGCCAGTTTGTGAGATGTAAGAAATGTTTATTGTGGTGAATAGTAGGACTCGGCCCCACTGGAACCCTCTGGAGAACAGCTGACTGGCTCCAAGATACTTAAAAATCGGTTCCTAGCAAAACCCACTTCATTCCTTTGTTGTTCAGCTAAATTGAGACAGGTACTTTGAAAAATGCAAGATTCTCCAAAAGTATGCATATTTATTACTATTGGGGACAAACTGGAAGGGATTCAATTTATACTCAGTTTAATTAATTTCCTTTGACTTGCCCATATGGTTCTCACACTAGCTGCTAGCATGCTCCTGGCTGGTCAATAATTATTTTGTAGATGGGGTATCTGCTGCCTGCCAGCCCCACGGCTCAGTGCTTTATGAACAGTGTTTCTTATCCTTTTAACTACGTTCCAAGGTAGATGTTTTCCATCCCATTCCGCAGATAAATCAATCGAGCTCAGACACGTTGGACGGTTTTCCCCATGGCAGCCAGGCAGGGCGTGGTGGCACTGCTGTCGGAGCCCACCTCAGCCTGCCCTCGGAATCCATGGCGTGGTCACGGGGGGGACAAAGGAAATAGTCTAGATTGCCAGAGCAGGCCAGAGAAGGGACTGGGGGCCCTCTGACCTCTCCCAAGAGCCTAGAGCTGTCTCTCTGCCCTTCACTTAACACCAGAAGACTAGAAAAAGCCCCTTAACAGCTCTCCCAACCTTCACGTTTTCCACAGCTTACTTCCCCGCACAGCACTTCCCATACATGGTCTTCCAGAACCGCACACTCAACATCTCTCACCTGCCTGCCAACCCCACAGATGGCCAGCAGTAGAGTTGGTCGAGGTTTGGGCACAAACGGGCCTAATCCAATGCCGCCAGCCCGCCTCCAGCCCTCTGATCATGCGGTTCCCACCACTGGGAGGACCTCCTCTCTACTATCTGTTGAAACACTACCGGGCAGAAGGAACCAGCCCTTTCCTGAACCTTCTTCTGTCCCCGTCTGAAGTCACTTTCCCCCTTGTTATTGTTGGATGCCTCTTAAATTGTCCACCTGTTTATTTCTTGAAGTAACAAATGTGTTCAGTACCCTGTGCCAAGCACACAGAAGGCAGTGTGTGTTAGATAAATATAAAATGCCACATTCTATCTTTGTGGCTGAGCTCAGTTACTTCCTTGCTACTGGGGCCAAATTTGTCCTGTAAGGTGGAAATACTGAGACTTGTCACATGCTTATAAAATGGATCCGGCCAGATTGGTCTTTTTGACAATAAGGGGCGACTGATGCTTGATGTGTTCCAAGCCCTGTGTTACATACTTGGGACTCAGCAATGAGTAATACATTGTCTCCTCCCCCGAGGAGCTCAGGGTGAGAGCGTGGTGGGTGGGATTGGCACAAGGAACTAGAAAATCAATGATTACTGTCCACTGTGACTTTGAGTGCACTGTGACAGGCCACCTCATCCAACCTGGGGATGGATTCTCAGGGGTGGCCTTTAGTTGAATTATGAAGGAGCAGAATGTGTTAGAGAGGTTCATGGGGGAGGGATCCATGAACACTTAAAGCAGAGACAACAACATATGAAGAGGCTCTGGAGAGTAAATCATCCTGGTGCATTTGAAGTACTTGTAGCTAAATGTGGTCTTGGTTTCTCTAACAGTAATAGAGGGTGGATCAGATAATGTCCAAAGAGCCTTGAAAAACTCTGATCTGATAGAGCATTTCATATACCTCTCCCCTCAATAATAACTGAAATTTCAAGTACAAAATGGATTATAGAAAGAAGTGGATATTTAGTCTTCATTGCTTACAAATATCCTTTTTCATGAGGCTTAGCTCCAGACACCTTTCTCGGATTTTGAGCTTGAAAATCGTGTTTTAAGGACTAGTCAGTTTAGTATCTTTAGAGGACTGGTCCAGTTAAACATTCTGAGGGAAGTAAAACACTTCTCATCAACATCAATGTTCTCATATCCCATCTCATTTGTTTAGACCACTTTTTTTCTAAAAATGAGATTATGCATTTTTGCTCCAGGATCTCAGGGTAAGTAGAAGTGTTGAATGCTAATGCTTTCAAAATAACTCCAGAATCACACACGCTTTAAGACAGAAACCATTTCCTATTCAACTACATATTATGAAAGATGCCCTTGGTTTCTGCCACTGGGGATGCATGGTTAAAGCTGTTGATTTCCAGGCAAATGTGGCGAGCAAGAGCATTGAGCAAGCATCCACTCCTTGCCAGTTCCCTTCAACCAACTGAGCCAGCCGGACGCCCCAACACCTTGTGCTTTTCATCTTCACAATGGTAGTCAGAACTGCTTGTCTCCCCACCCCCACCCCCGCCCCTGGGGAGCTCAGCAGAGTGACTTTGGAGATAGTAGATTTGGGACTTGAACTCAGACCTGTGCGACACCATGACCAGTACTCTTTCCAACACATCACTCTTGTAGTGGGCATTGTTTTGCCTGCCCACAATATCCCTTTTCCTCTGATAGCAGAAACTTGATTTCCCTCTGGGGACCCATCTCTCTTTCATTCTCATGTTCATTTTGATACAGCTGATTCTAAAACTCAGCCCTAGGGGTGAGGCATGTATCCCATGCCTGGTCAGTCAGTGTCCCATATTTCACTCGGTCAAGGGAATTGGCTCAGGGACTGTCCCTGCGACTCGGGAGAGGCCACTGAGACACGGTTCTGAGATTTTGATGAAACCATCGTCTTGAATTGTTAGCTGTAGACATACTGTAAGCCTTGAGATGCCAGACCACACAGAGAATTTGCCTAAAGATGGCACTAGCACAGAGGGAAATGGAACCAGGAGGTGAAAAGAGTAAGGTGCCCAGCCTGTCTCGGTCTGCCTGGGACTTTAGCACTGAGATTCCCCCAGCACGGGAAGCCCTCAGTCCCCAGCAGATGAAGACTGCTGGTCACCTTAGTGGAGAACGACATCAAGTTTTGGTATGATTTTTTAGTCTTACGGATTGAGCCATGGCTGACACCTGAGTACACGTGGATTTTTCTCTTACATTTAAACCAATCCATTTCCTTTTCTGCTGATGCAGATTGAGTAGGTTTCTGGCACTTGTAACTGAGAGGATCTTAATGAATACATGGCACCAAATTCAAGGTTTGGAGTCTTCTCATGAGGCCCCTTAGGGTTTTGTCAGAAAACAAGGGAAGGCAGGACATAGAGGCTTCCAGAGAGGAGTTCAAGACTGATGCTTTAATGGAAGTGTTGTAGGCACTCCAAGGCAAGAGGGAGGAGACTAGGTTTTAATTGGATTTTGAATAAAGTTCAAGATTGGGGTTGCATTAAGCAAGAAGGGGGGAGGTGGAGAAAAAAAGAGTTCACCGGACATCAAAAAATGTTCAGTCAAAAATAATGCTTCTCCCTAAGCAATAACATCAATACGAACTGTATACATTAATCTTTCTTCGAGGCTCCTGATTCAGGAAGGATCTTGGAAGGTAGTCAGCAGGGTTTGTGAGCTGTTCTTAATATTAACATACATTGATTATAAATCTGAACAGGCTATCAGAAGGAGTGTGTGCCTCAGCTTTCACATGGAATTCTACCAGCCCTTTCCTTCCGGTGGACAGTGCCATAGCCAGTCCGGTGATGAACAACTGATGTTCAGAAGAAGCCGTTAATTGCATGGATGGACAGGGTCTTTTAAAGATATCTGTGGAGGTGGGAGGGGTCTCAAGGGAGATCTTGGTGCTGAAAGGATTAAAGGATATTGAATCCCTCGTCTAGCCTGACCTACCTTGTAAGATTTGGAATCAGATAGATTTGGACTCAAAATTACACATTAACTTATGATCTTGGGTTAATTATTTGATTTTTTCTGAGTTTAGTTTCTTTCTTTCTTTTTTTTTTTTCTGAGCTTAGTTTCTTTACTGGTCAAATAAATAAGGATGTGTACATCATATTCTCCCATGAGATTCTGTATGTAAGCCCTGTGTCTGGCCATAGTGAGAGTTCATCCTGATACCCTCCCTAAGTTATCAGCTTACAAAACGAAGATGTTGATTTTACCATCTCTTTAAGCAGATAGATTCTTCTTGTGTATCTCCAGGGATGGAGAGCTCACTATCTTACAAAGCGACTCACTCTGGGACAGCTCAGATGGTTAGAAATTCTCTCCTTATTTTGAGCCAACATTTGTCTCCTTGTAACGTCTCACTGATCCAAGTTATGATCTCTGTAGTTATTTTAGTAAGTTTAATTCCTTATTCCTTGTGACAGTCCTTCAATATTTGACAACAGCTTTCATGTCAACACCTTCTGGATGAATGTGGTGAGGATCATGTGTAGTAATGATAATGTAAAGAGCTCAGCACAGTGTCTGATGTGTGGTAAGACCTCAATAGATGGTAGCTCATCAGACTTTGGGCTAGAAAGTCCTGGGATCAAATCCCAGTTCTACTACTTTCTAGATATGAGACTCGGGGCAATTTACTTAGTTACTTTTCACCTCAGTTTACTTCTCTATACAATGGGAATAAAAAAAAAAACCTACTTTATAGAGTTGCTTTGAATTAGTTATAACTGAAGGTCATTGTAATTAATAGAAGTGATATCCCCTACACACCTAAATTTTCCATAGGATTCAGGAGAGACGAGAATCTTCATGCTTTTCTATAGGACTCAGAACCAAAGGGAACAAACCCCAAAAGAGGATGAAATGGGATGTAGAAAACGGTGGGCTCAACCCAGGGAAGAAATGATGGGAAATCCCAGAGTGTCTGGGCTAGAAAAAGACCAGTCTAGAAAGGAGCGAGAAGAGGAGCACTCTATAAGGGTGTGCTCCTTGAAAAATGGGGGCTTATTCGAGAACCTAATGTGGTGGAGTTTTAAAAAATTGTACAACAAATTGTAAGCAGTAAATAATGATCGTTAGAATATATAGGGACAGCGTAGACCTGTACAAGAAGAAAATATAATCAACTTTTTTTTTTTTAAAGAATTTATTTATTTATTTGACAGAGAGAGACACAGCGAGAGAGGGAACACAAGCAGGGGAAGTGGGAGAGGGAAAAGCAGGTTTCCCGCGGAGCAGGGAGCCTGATGCGGGGCTCGATCCCAGGACCCTGGGATCATGACCTGAGCCAAAGGCAGATGCTTAAGGACTGAACCACCCAGGTGCCCCATATAATCACCGTTTTAAGTACACAGTTTGATGAGTTTTAACAAATATGTACACTTGTGTAACCACCACAATCAAGATGTGGAACATTTTTCTCATCCCCCAAAATATCCCTCAGACCCCTTTGCACTAAATCCCCATGCTCACCCAGACCCCAGGCAACTGCTGATTTGCTTCCTGTCACCATAGAAGAGATTTGCCTTTTTCAGAATGCCATAGAAGTGAAACTATATAATAAATAGTTTCATATGTCTGGCTTATTTTGCTCAGCACAATGATTTTGAAGTTCAACTCAAAAACACATACTGATATGGTATGAATCAGTAGTTGTTTTTTTTTTTTTTTTAATTGAGGAGGACCATCTCCTTGTATGGATATACACAATTGTTGCTTATGAATAAATCTTCTATGAGCTTTCATGTACAAATCATTGTCTAGATAGAGGTTTTCATTCCCCTTGGGAAAATGTCCAGGGATGGAATGGCTAGATGAAATGACCTGTATATGGGTAACTTTTATTTAAAATAATTTTTTTCTTCAAGTTTTTATTTAAATTCCAGTTAGTTAACATACAGTGTAATGTTAGTTTCAGGCATAGAATTTAGTGATTCAACACTTCCATACAACAAGCGGTCATCACAGCAAGCACACTCATTAATCCCCATCACCATATCCCCTTCCTCCAACCCCTTGGCTCTGGTAACCATCAGTTTGTTCTCTATAGTTAAGAGTCTGTTTCTTGGTTTGCCTCTCTTCCCCCCCATATTCATTTGTTTTGTTTCTTAAATTTATGGCTAACTTTTATTTTGGTTTTTTTTAGTTTTAGTTTTTTATTTTTTAAAAAGATTTTATTTATTTATTTGAGAAAGAGAGAGAGCACAAGCAGGGAGGAGGATCAGAGGGAGAGGGAGAAGCAGAGTCACCACTGAGCAAGGAGCCTAATGTGGGGCTCGATCCCAGGACCCTGGGATCGTGACCTGAGCTGAAGGCAGCTGCTTAACCGACTGAACCACCCAGGTGCCCAAATTTATGGATAACTTTTAAAAACAATAAACTACCAAGCTGTTTTCTGAAGTAATTGCCAACACTTGCTAAGGTCAATCTTTTTAATTTTAGCTGGTCTAGTGGGTGTAGTGGTACCCCACTGCGATGTTAACTATAATTTCCTTGGTGACTAAACACAGTGAACATCTTCACATGTATACTGCGCATTCATATATCTTCTTCTGTGACGTTTCTGTTTAAATATCTTATTCATTTTTATTAGACTGTTTATTGTATAGTTATAGAGTAATAGAGATACTTTATAGAAGGGCTTCATCTATCTATCATCCATCTATCTACTTCCAGTCTGCGTATTACCATTTCATTTTCTCAGGAGTCTTTTGAAGAGTAAAAGTTTAAAAGTTTTATAAAGCCTAACTTTATGAAAGTTTTTTTTTTTTTAAAGATTTTATTTATTTGACAGCGAGAGAGGGAACACAAGCAGCGGGAGTGGGAGAGGGAGAAGCAGGCTTCCTGCGGAGCAGGGAGCCCGATGCGGGGCTCGATCCCAGGACCCTGGGATCATGACCCGAGCTGAAGGCAGATGCTTAATGACTGAGCCACCAGGCGCCCCTATGAAAGTTTTTATTAACTTTTTATTTTATGGTTTGTTTCTTGTATCCTAGCTAAGAAATTTTGGTTACCAGAATATCACAAAGATGTTCTTCCCATGCTTTCTCTCAGAAACTTTGAAATTTTATAGTTTTAGCTCTTATATGTAGGTCTGTGATTTTGTGAACGAATTTTTATGCATGGTGACGTAAGGGTCAAGTTTTGTTCTCCACAAATGGATGTCCAATTGTTTCAGTACCATTTGTTGAAAAGGTTATCCTTTCCCTCATTGAATTAACTCTGCATTTGTATCAAAAATCAATCACCATATAGATGTTAGTCTATTTCTGGACTCTTGTTTTGGTTCCATTGATCTATGTATCCATCTTTATGCCATAAGCATATTATCATGCTCCCTGTAGTGTTATATGAAGCCTAAAAATCAGGTGGCATGAGCCCTCCAGCTATGTCCTTTTTTTTTCAAAATTGTTTCGGCTGGTCATTGGAGGAAGCATTAAGTATATCTAGGGGTCACAGAGTCTCCCAGAAGAAAAAGATGGGAACTCTCCCTTCTTTCTGAGGCCTAATGCCATTAGAGTTCCATGAGTAGGAGAAGACAAGAGCCTAGAGTGCCACTCACCAGGAAGGAAGGGAATTTCTAGGTGGGTGAGTGGCCCGAGTTCAGCTCAAAGGGTCTGAGGGTTGGACTGCTTCTAGCGTAGCTCATGGCTACAGTTGGAAAGCCCCATCCAGCTTCGGTTTCCCTGGCCTAGTGGAAATAGGGCTGCAAGACAAATACGAACTACCGGCTAATAGAGACATTAGGGAGACAATGGACAGGAACGTAGAAAGGTGTCTCTCAGAGCAGCAAGCTGGGGCAATCATTTGTAACTAGTTCAGTCTTCAGTGTTTCCTCATCAGACTTCAGAATTGTTGCCTTGCAAACCTGAAGTGAGGAGCTGGGCTTTTGCAATAGCCCTGTGTGGAGAAAGATGGGGTTACAAGCAGTGATAGTGACAATGTTATCAACATAACCTTCCAAATGTCAACGGTTCCGTGGTAATGCTGTTTGAAGAATTGCTCATGAGAGAAATTTAGAGACATTAGAATATGGGAGATGCTTTTGTATTACAAAATCTGTCACACAGTAGACACTTTTGGGGAAGAATAAATGAATGAATGCATGCATGCTGACAATGATGAGACAGGAAGTTTTCCCAATATGGTTAGATTTCTATGGCCCATGTTTTGAATATCTAGCAAAATGTAATAGAGGGGATAATGATTTGCAATTTAATCGTAATCATTTCAGTGAAAACTGTTGGGCTTCTTAAAACAAGCTTTTGGAATGCAAAGTGTTCATCTCAAGATCAAGTGGAAATAAGACCCACTTACTCAAGATGTCCAGAGAAAGACATTTAGCTCCAACCCTGCGCCCTGAGAAAGGACTGTGGTTATTAAGATAAATACAACTTCAGGGGTGCCTGGGTGCCTCAGTTGGTTAAACACCTGACTCTTGATCTCAGGGTCATGAGTTCAAGTCCTGCATTGGGCTCCACAGGTGGTGCCTACCTAAAAAAAAAAAGATAAATATAACTTCATATACATGAATTAAATTGTTCCACATGGTCTTGCTGGAGCCCTAATGTGAGGCAAATGATATCTGCTTTTATTTAAAATGTCTGTCAATCATGACCCCAAGGACGTAAGTTGGGTTTTAAGGCTCTGGAGAACAAATAGCCCTGTTCAGTGACCCTGGCTTTCTTGTCTTAAAAACAGGAAACCCCAGTGGGAGAATTTCTCTGCTCCTTTTCTTTTTCAGTATAATTTGAAGATATTTACTGAGTGGCTACTTCATCCCAGGATCTGACAACTAGAGATAGAGAGAGACTGATACATGGACCCTGCTCTTGCGGGGCTCACAGTCTAGTGGGGGAGATGAAGATATACCCAAGAATCCACAGTATGTATGAAGCATAAAGAGAGGATGTTCAGAATGTCTTGGGAACAGAGAGAGGAGCAACTCATATTTTGCTATCAAGGAAGGCTTCATGGAGAACATGACACATGAAATAGATCTTGAGGGACGAATGGGGCTTTTAACAAAAAAGAGGAAAAAGGCATTTCAAACCCACAGAACAGTAGATATAAAGATGTAGAAATGTGGAAGAAGTTTAGAACTGTAGAAATCTTGTGGAGGCTTTGTGTGGTCTCAGGTCTCAAGTTCTGGGAGACCTTTGCTGACATCTGGATGACCTGAGGCTAGGACTCTGGTGTTAACTCTGAGGGAAAAAAAAAAATTAAAACTTCAATGTGGGGTCAACAGAATCAGTTTCTCTAGTTTCAGGTTCTTTCTAAGAAAGTCTATCTCAAAATAGGGTGTGGGACCCATTTCCCAGATTGGTGATCCAAAGAAGGGCACATGATGAGGCTTTGTAAGGGGATGTTTGTCTTTTGTCCTTTATTTTTTTCTGGAATAAGGAGTCTTGAACACTCGGGCTGCTTGGTTTCAAGGATGCACATAATGTTCATATTCATCTTTGACTATTTTAGATGCAAATGACAGAAAGCCCAATCCAAACAAACTTTTGTTCTCAGGAGGTGGAGGTCACTGGAGAGTCATCTTAGAGGCTGCTTACAACATCCATGAGCTATATCCAAGAGAGAATGCCCAAGCTCCACACCAAAACAACCAACTTGCTTTTGCCTCAGAAGCAGCCCAAATATGGACACCAGGAGGAGGAGAAGATTGGAGGTCACTCCAGAGTATGTCAGAATAGCATCTTTCTCAATCTAAAAGAAACAAAAGGAACCAAATAAATAAGACATGAAATAAAACATTCAAATATCTGCTCCCTCAGGGAAACCTCCCCAGGCTCTGCCTTCCTCCTCTAGACAAATGGCTTGGCTCTCTTTCTGGGAACCCACAACCCTTGTACTTGTCATGACCCAATGGAGGTGGAGCAAGCGTCTCTCTGTGTTATACTGGTCTGCTGTGATGTGTCTCCACCATCGGACTGTAACTCCTAGTTGGTGAGCACTGTGCCAGGCGCGGAACATAGTCGTGAACCAAAGACAGACAAGGTCTCATCAAACAGTCTGATGAGAGAGGAAGTCATTATTGTAATAATTACATAACAATTGGCTATTTAAAACTGAGATGAGTGCCATGAACCCCAAGTTCAGGTGCAATAAAACAGAGCACTCTAATCTTATAGCACTTAGCAAATGCTTATTAAGTACAGGAATGAAATAAAGACAGAATCATTTAAAAAATATCTTTGTTTAGTCTTCTTGATTGGAATATAAATTCTTTGAACATGGAGGCTGTTGCCTAACTCAATATAGTCAGTATAATTTGAGCTCAGTGAACAGGTTGAGAATTTGACTGGACATATTATTTATTTTCAATTATTGTGACTGTTATTTTCACTATATTATTCAGGATTTTTTGTTATTGTTGTAAATGGCAGAATTCCAGGTCAGACAATTGTCAGCATAAAAGGGAATTTACTGCTTCTTCTCACTGGTAATTGGTAAGTCCAGGGCTGGCACTGGTTTTAGTCACGGGGTCCTCATGTCATCACAGCTTGACAGCTCTCCATCTCTTGAATCTGTTTTCTATGAAGGCTCAGACACGCGCTCTTCTAGGTGATGACAGAGGTAGCCACCCGCAGTTGTAAGCTTAGGAACTGTAACATACGGACAGCAGCTCTTTCCTGAAGCCTCCAGCAAAATCCCAGTCTTGACTCCCATTGGTCTGGCTTGGCGCTCTGCTCTCACAGCCACTTTAGCCAAGATGATACAGGCTCACCTTGGTCAGAACTGGGTCAAGTGGCCACAACCCACCCTGCACTCCAACTCATAGACAGAGAGAGGGGCAGAGATGATTTTGCGTGGAGATACCAGACTGTCAAAAACCTATATCTGTATTTACTCACATTCAAGGAGATGCAGAAGAGTATGATTCTTTAGATTTCAAAATCAAGGGCTCAAATAAACTTTTGCATGAGCAGACAAAGAAAAGCCTTTCTACTATGACTGCAGAGTAGAGTCTCATGTTCTATAAAAGATCTGAAAATGAAGACTGAGTTGGATTGCTACATTTTATAACCTGCCATTTCCAGACAATGGATAAGTAGTAATTATTTCTCCCACAATCCCTTAAAAGGCAAATAGCGTTATTCAAATAAATCTCTCACGGATTTGAAAACAGAGAGGTTGTGACATCTACAGCGGAGAATAAGACTGGCATTAATAGTTTTAAAGCTTCTGGAGTCAGAAAACCTGGGTTGACACCTTTATTCCATCTCTAACAGGCTGTATGGCATAGTTAAGGCATTTCATCTTTTTGGGCAATAATGACATAACCCTTGGAGGCCTCTCATGAGGGCTACAACATACTCATCAACTGTAAAACTGATTGGCAATTCATTTCATTTCTTCAGCCAGCCACTCAGTATTTATTTACCCTGGGCTAGACACCAGAGATAAGAGTCCTGTGCTTGAGATACAGGAACCAAAACCAGCCACAGAAATACAAATTTGTGTAGTTACTGCCATAGCGGCGTGTCCTGCAGGCTCTGAGGGAGGACGAGCTGATTCTCCTAGTGGGTGTGGAGGCTGGTTCATGGAGCCATGGAAGGAGTTTAGAAGTGGCGTGGGCCTTCACCATGTGCAAGGTGGGAGAGGCAGGGGACACAGACACGGAGTCAGATGCCCGCTCAGGGAAGCTTAGCGCCCTCTGCGGCCATGTTTCACAGCGCGCGCCCGCCCCCACGCGGCCACAGCTGATTGGACCAAGGGGGACACCTGCCCCAGGAGACGCACTCCATTGGCTGAATAGACCCAATCAGACTCTCTCCTGGGAATTCGGAATTGGGAGCTCGGGTTGGAGGGGAGCAAGCGCTGGACCCTTACGGTCCTGGTGACTTGGGGGTCAGGCTGCTGCATGGAGGTGGCCCTATGGAACCTTATGCAAAGATGGGCAAACAGACTGCAGGTTTTTTTTTTTTTAAGATTTTATTTATTTATTTGACAGAGAGACAGTGAGAGAGGGAACACAAGCAGGCGGAGTGGGGGAGGGAGAAGCAGGCGTCCCGCCGAGCAGGGAGCCCGACGTGGGACTCGATCCCAGGATCCTGGGATCATGACCTGAGCTGAAGGCAGACACTCAACGACTGAGCCACCCAGGCGCCCCAGACTGCAGGTTTGTGGAGCAATCTGGAGAAAAGCAGAGTGAGAGACCCTGGGGCCCAGAGACACACAGGAAGGAAGTGTCCATCTTACAGTAAATCACCTTTAACTAATGCTTTGGTTTGTTGTTGATGTTGTTGTTGTTCCTTTTACTTCATTTGTTCCTAACAAGCAATCCCTGACCCAGACAGCACCCCAGTTACAGGACACAGGGACAAACGAAGTCCTGGAGATGCTTCACTTAATTTATGCTACTCTTCACCCCTCCTTTTCTTACATTCCTTCAGTTCTTTCTTCCTTGCCTCTCACAGAGCCAATCTTTTCTGATCTTCTTTAACACTTTTTGGGGCTTTTCCTGAAAACAGCAAAGAATAGCTTCCCAGTGCCTGCCTCACCATTGCCATCATCATCACCATCATCACCTTAGGTTACAAGGTCAGGAATAAAAAAGTCACATTTCTTTATTTTCTTTAAGCTATATTCAGGCTGATTTGGAACCTCCATCTACGTGGTTGGTGGGAAATTTAGCCTCAGTCGCTACTGGGTCACAGATCAATCCAGGCTGTTATTCCCGTGTGAGGTCCTGCCCTCTCCTGGGGTGCTGTCAGCCTCCTGCACGGCCCATCACCACTTGCTCCGTCTACAAGGGACCTTCCCCCATCTTAGAGGCATTGCCTCCTCTCTCTTCCCCCTGCATAATCTCCTTAATAGGCACCTGTTCTGGAAAACGAAGACCCAGAAGGCAGTTCTTGGAGGAGAAATACCGGAACAAAAAAGAACGACTGTGTAAGTTAGCATGCCACCCAGATAACTTGGCTTGATTAGTTAGTTGATCACTTAACCACAGACCAAACATTGTGCTAAGAGGTTTCTTTTTTTTCTTTTCTTGAAATTTTAACAAAATTGTTACTATATATATATATAAAATAAGGCATGTAAAATTCTTAGCATATATATATGCTAATTTAATTTACTTGGATATTTTATCAACCTGGATGACAACCCTGGATAATTTATATTATAATATGCTGGATATACAGTAATATTATCTCCATTATAGATGAGGGCGTTAAGTCTTAGGGAGGTTAGTTAGTATATCCAAAGTGACCCACGAGGGTGTGGTCTTGCAGGCACCCACATGGGGTCAGTCTGATCCCAGGAGTTTTCATCCTCCTTCCCTAGTCAACCCAGCTAAAGGACATCATAGGAGGTGGCTGTCATGTCTGAAGACAAAAGGTATGTGAGCCCTCTGAGTCAGATGGTCCTAAAAAGCTCTGTTTCTTGGATCCTGTTGGTGCCATTTCTGGGGCTATTCAGAGAAGTTTGAAATTAGAAAAGATGAAAGCTTTAGATCTCGAAAGGCCACTGTGTTTAACTTGAGGCAATGCTTGCCAGTCTGGAGAGTAATAGCAGAGGATGTGTTGTCAGTGTTCCATTAAGAAAGGTCACGGTCCCAAAGTGAGGTCTAGAGAAAGCATCCAAGCATGAAGCTTGACATGGGCCTGGGGTCAATGTTCTGAGACGACCAGCCAGGCTGGTAGGCTTGTCACAAACCAATGGTAAAAGGCGATGCTGTTTATTTTCTCCAGTGAGATATGGTAGATGAGATGAACGGGTCCTATAATGTGGCTGGAGGTGGCATTTCCAATCAGAAGTCATACGAGGATCTCAAATGTGGGCCATGGATGGGAGGGTCTACAAGGCAAGAACGCCATTACAGACGTTTCTGTTTTACAAACAGAAAGTTTGCATCCCCCCAGATTCATATATTGAAGCCCTAATCTCCAGTGTGATGGTATCTGGAGGTGGGATATTTGGGAGGTGAATAGGTCATGAGAGTAGAGTCTTCATGAATGGGATTAGTGCCCTTATGAGACATGGGAGAGGTGATCTCTCTTTCTGTAAGGGCACAGCCAAGAAATAAGCCTTTACTTGAAACTGAATCCTCTGGCCACTTGATCTTGGCCTTCACAGTCTTCAGGACTGCGATGAATACATTTCTGTTGTTTAAGCCACCTCATCTATGTTGTTACAGCAGCCTGAGCTGACTAAGACAGATGTCTTGGAGTTGGCCCTGACACAGAACTACTGGCCAGGAGCCTCCGCAGAGCCCAGAGTGAGGAGTTTGCTGGTAGAGTCTGGGCAGCTTCTAGCACTGGACTAATTCATTCTTTTGGTTTTAATTCAAAATGCCCTGAGATCCTACTGATAAAAGACGAATTGTGCCCAGTCCCTGCTGTTATGGATTTTCTAGGGGCTTGGAGCAGGATTGGGCCTGGGAGACTCCTCCTGTCCATGTGTCCATGTGGAATTCTTGCGTTGATCCAACCCAGCCTTGCCCATGCAGTCCCAGTGAGGCAGGGCTACAAAATGCTGGTCCTGAGTCACCAACGCATGAGGGCTGCAGTCAGTCCTGCTGCCTTGAGCTATGGACTTGGTTTCCAGGTTGAGACCTTGGCCTGTAGCTTCCAACCGAGCACAGAGTAGGGGCCCAGGAATTTTTTTTTTAATTGAATTGGGAAGGAAAGAGGACAGACAAATCCTCTTACCAATGGCTTCTCTGTAGTACCATCTTTGCCAAACTGAAGAGGTGAGTCTATAAGGATAAACCCTGAATGTCAATTCATTAAAATAAAAATGCTGACAAAATCTCCCCTTCTTTTCATGTTTACAGGAGGCCAAAAGTTTTGATTTTTAAAAAATATTGCTTTGTTACTTACCATCTCAATTTTAAGAGGACAAATCATATGGGCTTGCCGGAAAATGGACAGAAATCTAGGATTCATAGGGCCCAGTTCATAGCAGCACACGAAGGCTGGAAAAAGTTGTGGCTTCCTCCTTCTTGTGTGTATGCATGTGAGGATCCATTCCACCAACCTCCCTCCCTTCTTCCCTCCTCTCTCCATCCCTCAGCTTCCTTCTTCCCTTCCTTCCAGCATATATTGAAAAGGCACGGTAAGGAGGGTCTTGCTGCCTGCTACGGATACAAACGTGAACACAGTACAGTGTCTGTGTGTTAGGAATCCACAAGGCAGAGAAGATGCAAGGACAGTTCAGATATGTAGGCTGATTGGGGCTTTTAACTCCAGAGGAGGCTATTGATAGAATTCAGGGAGTCTATGAAGGTTTAGGGGGGAAGATACACCTTTATTTTCATTACCTTCTATCTGAAATTTAGCATTCCCTTCCATTAGGGCTTTCATATTCCTGTGACTCTGTCAGTAATAGAAATCACAGACATTTTCTTATTGGTTCTTGTCAATGTCTCAAAGTAATATTTATTCTCGTCATTCTGTCTGCACCTTGTGTCCACACGTGCATCCTTCTGCAGGTTGGAGAAAGTGGCATCCCTGGGGCGAGGCTTGAGGAATGAGATCCTTGAAAGCTACGGGGTGTTGACTTTGAGAGGGAGGAAGCAAGAGGGGGAAGGACAGAGACTGAGAAAAGCGGGCACAGAGGCACAGGATGAGCACAGTGATGGGGGAGATGGAGTTGGGCAGAGATTCACTAAAGAGCCAGGGGACAGCAGACAGAACACCCAGAGGGACTGGCCTGGAGCCCAGGGAGTGACCCTCTGGGAACCCGGACTCCATTACCTGTGTGTTTTGTTGTTTGTGCAAGTTACTTTGGCCTCTCCGAACATCAGCTTCTGTGTCATTTGCTAGGCCTGCCGTAACAAAGGGCGACAGACTGGGTGGCTTAAATGACAAGACTTGATGGTTTCACAGTGTGGAGGCCAGATGTCCTAGATCAAGGTATTAGCAGGGTCTGCTCCCCCTGAGGGCTGCGGGGGAAGGATTTGTTCCAGGCCCCTCTCCTTGGCTTGTAGAAGGCTGTCTTCTTCCTGTGTCCTCACATCGTCTTCCATCTCTGTGTGTCTGTGTCCAAACTTCCCCTTCTTATAAGGACAGCATTCATATCGGAGTAGGGCCCACCCTCCCCACCCTCCCCACCCTCCCCACCCTCCCTACCCTCCCCACCCCATTTTAACTTGATTACTTCTGTAAAGACCCAAACAAGGTCACATTCTGAGGTCCTGGGGGTTAGCACTCTACCATATCTTTTTAGAGGCCCCTAACGGCTTCCTCATCTTACCCGGGGGTGATGGTTGAAGTGCCTGCCTCACAGAGTTATCGGGAGGATTATAGAATTTAATGCATGTTCTGTGTTTGGTGAAATGCGTGGTATTGACGTAACTTTCAGTAAAAGGTAGCTCCTATCACTACTACTATTCCCTTTTGTTTTTTTTTAAATATTTTATTTATTTATTTGTCAGAGAGAGAAAGCAAGAGCGGGGGGAGTGGCAGGCAGAGGGAGAAGCAGACTCCCTGCTGAGCAGGGAGCCCGACATGGGACTCGATCCCAGGACCCGGGGATCATGACCTGAGCTGAAGACAGATGCTTAACGACTGAGCCACCCAGGTGCCCCACTACTACTATTCCTAAGAAGACCTGGAGGAAGGCAGGGGGACACAAAGGATAGGGATAGGAAAGTGATAAGGGAGAGGGAAAGCATGTTTGGGGCTTAGCTGAGTGAAGTAAGCAGTTGAGGCGCTCGGCTTCCTGGAGGGAAGGAGCATAATTGTTCATAAAAAAAAAAGACTGAGTGCACAGGCCCTTTCCGTCTGGGGTGTCCACTCAGTGTTGGTGGGGGCACCAAGGGCCTCCACGGGCCTGCAGGAACCAAACAGGCTTCGCGTGTCTGTGGCCGCCGTGACGGTCCCTGCCCAGAGCCCCAGCACCAAGGCGGACAAGGCACGTGACAGCAGGGACAACAGAGCTGTAAGGGTGTGCACGGCGTGACAGGCGTCGCAGTGGGAACCCGGGCATCCCTGGAAGGGGTGATGCTAAGTAAGGAGGAGAATGCCTGCTCCTTGGGACACAAATAGGGCCTGTGACCACTGGAAGGATGCTCAGAATCTCAAGAAATGTGAAATTTGAATAAGTAGAACTCACGGTGCCAGCAGCCATGCCACAAAGGACTAAGTAGCACACGGACACAAAGAGGGTGACACAAAGAGGGTGGCACCGCGTGGGCAGCCCCGGGAGCACAGGAGGTCTGCTCTGCCCTGCTCCCAGCTGTGTCCCGAATGCCTAGGACCTGGAGAAGGCCCTGAAGAAACACCTGCTGAATGAGTGCACTGTAAGTGCTCAGTGAGAGTCTGAATATACAAACGACCAGTGGCCAGACCACAGATGATGACGGCACGGTGGCCCACACCTCTGCAGGAGCCAGTCCAAGAAGCCAAGCCAACCCACCTGTGCACATCTTCCCCGAAGGGTCAGCGCTGATCAATGGCTGCCAGCGTCCCTGTTTTCCGCCCCCACTCCCCACTGGGGACCAGCGAGAGAAAGCCAAAGAGGCTCCCCACACCTATCACACGAGCTCCCCTGCTTCTAGCGAGCCCACTTCCAGCTCCCACGGACAGCCTGTGATCAGAGGCTGCCGGAAACCTTCCCTTTCTCCCCAAGGCAAATCTTTCCCACTTCCCTGCCTGCCTTTGAGTCTCTGCCAAACTCAAGTGATGGTTGCTGAGTCCTGAATAAATAGGCCGTGTTTGTTCTCGTTTCGGGGATCTGTTTTATTTCACGGGGAATGGGGCATTTACTCATCCCTCCGCCTCTCCCTCTGCTGGCTGCACCTTTCTAAACAGTTGTAACCCCGCCTCTCGCCTCTCGTTGAATTCACGCAGCAGTCCTCAAGGCGGGTGGTAGTACTTCCATGGGTGAGGTGACTTGCCGGGACTAAAATCCAGGGAAGTCTGACTCCAAAGCCCTGTGCGCTTTGCCCAGCTTGGTCTAAGGTCCTCATACCGTATTGCTTTCTGCACGAGTTCCCAGTAGTTGTCTCTCTGCGGTTCCCAGCTCCCTCTCATCTCCACAATGACAACATAGAGAGACTTAAAATAACCACAGCACTTGTCCTTGGGGAGGTCTGACTGATGTCCCCAAATTGGGTGGATGCATCTGAGCCCTTGGCCTCCATGCAGAACCGTCTGTGAGGCGGGCGCCACCTCTGTGGCGTGAAATGGGTAGAGATATATTAGGCAGCCACGAGTTCCTTCCAGAAGCATTCTGGCAGGCAAAGCTGTATTGAATTGATTAATCGGATTCCTTCATTTACTGCTCGCTGAGCATTGGCTGTGTGCCAGGCCCTGTCCGGGATGTGAGACACGTGAGGTCTGCAAAGTGTGACCAATAGGCCTCCTGCAGCAGAATCTTGGGGCCCATCCCCGGCCCCCTGAGTCAGTTTCTGCTGGGGAGGCCTGAGGATCTGGGTTTCTAAAATGCTCTCATGGGATTGTTACCCTTTCTAAAGCTGGAGAGCCATTGGCTTCAGGAACAGGCAGCCCATTTGAGAGGCCCCCACTGAATTACTTACCCAAGGTCATCCAACTAGTAAGTGGAGAGAGCTAACTTTGAATCAGTTAGGCTGCCCGAGTCCCTCCCTACCCTACTGCACTCCGCCCAAATACACCCGGCTCTCCTCTCGCCTCCGGGCCTTTACACGTGAGGTTTCTGCCATCCACAAAGGTCTTTCTTCCATCCTCAATTTGGTAACTTCATAATAGTCTTCAAAATCCATCTCCAGTATCACCTTCTCCAGAAAACTCTCCCTGATTCTACCTCCTGCCCCCGCCCCATCTCAGTAGCAAATTCTTTTTTTTTTTAAAGATTTATTTATTTATTTATTTGAGACAGAGAGAATGAGAAAGAGAGAGCACATGAGAGGGGGGAGGGTCAGAGGCAGAAGCAGGCTCCCTGCTGAGCAGGGAGCCCGATGCAGGACTCGATCCAGGGACTCCAGGATCATGACCTGAGCCGAAGGCAGTCGCTTAACCAACTGAGCCACCCAGGCGCCCTCAGTAGCAAATTCTTGTGGTATTTTATGTAGCTAGCTTTTATTTATTATTATTTGTAATTTGCTTTTAAAATGAACACACTCTAGCCTCCTACTCTGCCAAAGCCTCAAGACAAGAGATGTCGTGTTCCGAAGTGAGGTGCAAGACCACTCTGCACGACTTGTAAAAGAGGTGGTCAAAACCTGGTTCTGCCTCTAGCGGCCCTTCACTCCCATCGAAGGTAGAATGCATTCAGGAGTTAACTAGGAGTTAACTAGGTTCGGGCTGGCGACAGGGATCTAAAGGCTGAGACAATGGCTAAAGTGCCTGAGGCAGTGGAATAGTTCCCACTGCCTTCTTCTCTCCCTGAGTTCCAGCCCCAGAAGGGTCAGTTTGGTGAGCTAAGAGGAGAACTCTTGCAGAGGAACTCAGGGTCACCGAGACCAACCATGTGCCATGTGCCAGGGACCACACCAAGCTCTGCACATGCATTGTTTCTTGTTTCCCTTATTTCACAGAAGAGGAAATTGAGGCACCAGGGGGTAACGTCATTTGTCCTGAGATTGAAACAACACATGGATATCTATTATACCCGAGTGGTCAAGGCAACAGCCCAAGCAAGCAGTCCCAGACCACACACAAACCACAGTGGGCCTTAGCATCTGGGGGGTCATGAGCCTTTTGGGGCATCCGATTCCAGCTACGAGGCTCTTCCCTGGAAAAATGCTCACACCCCCACACATATACACACATACGCACACACGCGGAGTGTTGCATATAAAGAAGATCTCCTGAGTGGGAATGCTGCAAACAGATGGGCTACAGAGCTATCCTCCCTTCCCTGAGCAGGATTTGGATTCACACTAAGAGGTCCCATTCCCTTCCATCACCTGAAGGGGTTTTATTCCCATTTTACAGATGCGGAAATTGAGGTCGAGAGGGGTGAAAGTCCTCACTGGAGTTCACACAGTGACTCAGGGGTGGGGCCTTGATACTGAGCCCTCTGTGTGATCGCAAAGACTGCCCCTAAGTGCCTGGGAGGTGAGAACTGGTGATGTATGGCCCAGGGAGATCAGGATGGTCCAGCGGGGAGGGGGGCGGGGGAGGGGACGATAGAGGAGGGGGGAGTGACTGATTAGTATGGTTTGTCATTTTTGTGGCCGGCTGCACCAATGCCTAGTGCCTCTCACGGCTCCTGGAACACTGTTCTTCCTCAAGAGCACTTGGCTATAGCAAGATGCACTTGGCAAATTACTGCCAAAGGATTTTTGTCCCATTACTTCATCAAAATCATTGAGCTTCTGAAAAAAGCCCTATCCCCGCTGGAAATGTCATTGTGATGTCTCCCAGGGGCAAAGAGAGCATCAGAAAGTCAAATACAGCCACTAAAGGTGGGGGTCAGGTGGAGGAGGGAGGTGGGGAGGTCGCAGGGCCTCTTTCCTCTGGGCCTTGCCACCATGCCTCCTTGCTTGGAGTGGGGGCAGCTAAGCTCCCCCCTCTATCTCTTCCAAGCCTCCTCATCCTGCCCCACCTTTCTTTTCTTCTTTGCCAAATTGCGACCACGTAAGTATTTATGGAGCGCCCTCTATGTCTCAAACCCTCGCCTAACTTGTAGTAACGATCATAGGTATCGATGGCCATAATTGTGGGCCAGGCACTCTACTAGGTGCTCCACACCCATTATTTTCTTCAATCCCCAAACAACCCTGTGGAGCGGGAGCCTTGGTTATCCCCATTTTACAGATGAGGATGATGAGCACCACAGGACATGATTGCAACACCCTTTCCATTTTATAGATAGGTAAACCAAGGCCCGGAGAAGTGAGGAGACAAATCCTAGGTGGTAGACCTGGTAAGAGGCAGAGCCGGGAACAGAAAACAGTACTTTCGACCCCAAGTTCAAGTAGTTTCCTCTCTCACTTATGCCCTGTATTTCTTTTTAATTTCCTACATCATTCTTCTCTCTCATCCCAGTGTTTTAAGTAGGTAGTGATGGAATTAGGTTCGAGCTTTCTAATTGGGGCAGGATGCTCTGGGGTCTGAGCATGAGTTCTTCAATGGAGGCACAGGCTTGTCTAGTGAGCGTCTGAGCTGACTACTGCATCACTGTGGGTGAGTCTGGGGCTAGCTGAGTCTCATTTCATTTCTCAGTAATGAAGGGCTTCATTGTTGCCTCCACACAGGGTTGCATGGGCACCAAAGTTGCTGAGAACGTGTGCAAAGTGCATGGGACATAGCATGTCTATGTTCAGTCCTTGCCTCCCTCCCCCCTTCCTTCTCTCAACCCCTGGCCAGTGGACTTAATTCCTATGCTCCAGGGTTTTCTGGAAACTCTGCAGAGCCACAGTGCTCAGACAATGGAGGCCCCAGACCTGACCAGGTTCAGGGAGTGACGGAGCCCACAGTGAAACAGAAGCAAAGTGGTAACAGTGCCTTGGGCCCAGCCATCCGGTTTGGCTCCCAATTGGCTCTGGCCAGGGTCATGGCAAACTCAACACTCACCTTTTGGAGATCTCCAGAGCAGTGAGCAACACCATGGTATTCCAGAAGGTTCTGCACAGCTAGCAAACACGTCTGGCTTTCCTTAAGTGTTTTCATTCTCATCTAGCATGAGTTGCTCATGGCAGAATTTACTTGCACGCTTCCCAGGAGAGCTTTTCCTTATGTATGTTTCCTCTGGTTCCCAAACATGCCAGGGTCTTGCTCACTTACATTCACAGGTGCTCTCTCTTCTGCCTGCAGTGCTCTCCACGTTACTCCTCCATCCCATGCTTCCATCACCCTATCCCCCAGATTCTTCCCATCCCCCACATCTCCGGGATGCTTCCACTACCCTGCTTAGCCTGCTACAAGGAAGATAGGGATTCCTGCTACACTGTTGTGCTCTCTCCCAGCTACAGTCCTTTTCCCTCCTAATAGCTGATCCTAAGACAATAGCAAAGATATGGTGAGATCACTTGTATAAAGTCTCTTTCATCCTCTTCCATTCATAGTGCTGGGCCCTGACCACAGGAGGAGTTGGTACCAGAATGTCAATCATAGTACCTCCTTCACTGAGAAGGTCTTACTGGGGAGAACATGTCTACTGGTCTCAACGGTGTGCACCACGAAGCCACAGGCCACGGCAGGTGGCACGGATGGCTGGGGACTTCAGACCACACTCTGAGGAGTGCAGCCCTAGCCCACAAAGTGGTGTAGCTCTTGGTAAGGGTACAGTCGCTGGAGCTGCACCCCATGGGTTCACGTTCCAGTTTTGCTCTTTACCATGTGATTTTGTAAGACTCCTTAATCTTCCCAAGCCTCTGTTTTCCTCTCTGTAAAATGGGCATGATGATATCTATCTCCCCCATCGCTTCTTTGAGAGTATTAAATGAGCTGTTAAGTGTGAAGTGCTTAGAACAGGACCTGGCAGCTAGCTAGGGCTCTGCAGGTTATAGGTTACTGTAGAAGCTCTGTAAGGGCCGGAACAGCATCCGCCGACGTGCCGGGCAAGGTGTAGATGCTCATTGAGTGTGTGTCCAATAAGCAGATGAGTAAATGAAGGCTTCATTGGCTCAGATCTACCAAAATGCAGACTATCTCCAATCTCAAGTTCTTGCACAGGTGTTGATCTGGGTGTAGCTGCAGACTCAGGGCATAAAACCCGAAACCTTATTTCCCTTAGATCACTCCATTTTGGTCACAAGGGATAAGCCCCTTGAATGGGGATAATAATAGCACCTACTCTGTAGGGTTGTTGTGATGAGCTCATCAACACAATGTAATACCTGTTAACAGAGGGAGAGTGCCTGGTACTCAGTAAGCACCCAGTAATGGCTTGGTTGCTATGATTATTGTTATTATTATTTCCTGAAGTTTTCAAAAGGAAACTGTTCATACTTTTTGTCAGCTTCCCCACAATGCCTCTGAGAGCTCTTTCTAAAGCACAAATGTAATTATGTAATCAATTCATTCCCTTGTGCCCAGAAGTCTTCAGGACAGAGTCCAATAAAAATTGTATGTATTTTTGCCTGGATGCGTAACGTGGACCAAACATTTATATTGACACACTTCATCTTATTTAATCCTCACAGTGATCCTGAGAGGTAGGTATAATGTTATTAATGCTATACTATCAAGGAGAAGACTGAGTTGAATGAGGTTAGACCAATCTCCCAGATAGTTACAGCATGGGGGATCCTTCCCTCTCATCCATCCTTTCCAGAAATGCTGATATCTGCTCTCCTCCTCATTGTCTCTGGGGCTGGTGTGCTCTCCCAAGTCTCCAGGGTTTTGCCCATTCTGTTCCTTGCACCTGGAATACACTCTCCCTTTTCTTTGTCTGGAGAACTCATACACATTATTGAAAACTCAACTGAAATACCATCTTGATATACTTCTTTGTTTTCCTCTCCCCACTGGAGCTTGTTACTTCCTCCTCTGGGTTTCTGTAACCCTTGGACGGTTCTTCCAGTACTCTGATGATGATACCGTATTCTAGCCTTGTGTTTCCTGGCCTCAGAGGTCCTCTAGGAAAGGGATTGTGTCCTATTTTCTCTGAGTCCCCAGCACCAAGCATAGGGACAGGCAGATAAACAAACACTAGCGAGAGGTTCAATGAATAAATGAATGAATTGATCCTCCCAGCATCTAAACATGAGACACAGAAAATTCATATGATGATGAGACCATCACTCATTACCTGAAATAAAAAGACAAAGCTGAATTTATTGCTTACAGTAGTAGTTAGGGACAGCCATGCCGGTTGGGCAGTGTCTCTGGGCAGAGCAGACTGCTGACTTCATCCAGGGGAAGCATTGAGTGTAGGGCTTGGTAGATTAGTAGCAGTCTAAGCAGGTTGATATTGTTTATAGAAAAGTAGTCCCTGAGCTTGACTGTTGTTGGTTGCTTGTTCTCACAGACGTTGTTTTCTGGCATGAGTTTGTCCCTGTTGAACTGAAGCAAGGGGTTGGTGCTCACTGGTTATAAAAGCAGGTTCACTGAGGCAAGGTGTCATTGAGTGATTGAACAAACTTAAAATCTGCTCCTATGGCTACTTGTTACCATGGCTATAGAAAAATCTCTCTTTCCCTACATTTGTGGAAACTTTTTTTTTTTACCTCAGAAGAAAGTATTTATAGTTCTATATAATATTAATAATTTTACTTTTTATTTAAAAAAATTTTAAAGATTTTATTTATTTATTTGAGAGAGAGAGAAAGAGAGTGCATACAATCAGGGGGAGGGGCAGAAGGAGAGGGGGAGAGAATCTCAAGCAGACTCAGGCACTCAGTGCAGAGCCTGACATGGGGCTCGATCCCACGACCCTGAGCTCATGACCTGAACTGAAATCAAGAGTCAGAGGCTTAGCCGACAGCTACCCAGGAGTCCCAATATTAATAATTTTGGTTAAGGCAAATAATTTTGATGGGCTCCAGACTTCTCAGATTCATATAACAAACAGAAATTAACTCTGTTATAATCACAAAATCAAACTTCCGTATCCGCATTTATATACTCAGTGTTTCCAAGAAGTTCAATTCCAATGTTTCCCCAAACTAATTGGTTCTTAGAATCAATCTCCAAGTGTTATTTATAGGTTTGCAAAATCGTTTGATGCTGTTGGCAGGTCACAAATAGGAACAGGGTGCCTGGATTCTTTATTTTCAGGGAAATACTCATAGTAAGTTACTTTTTTTAGATAAATAAACAGCATTTAAGAAAGCCTTTTGGAACTTCATATAAGATTCAACTTCAACCAGAAATAAGTCATTTTTTTTTAAATTCAGAGTCAGTCTGCTTTTGCCCCACAGGCTGGGAAAATTCCAAAAAGTTCCCTAGGGCCAAGCTCGTGTGGGGAACAAGGATGGCAGAGGGCTCTGGGATGGATGGCGGCCCACGTGACCACAGGGCTTTTCCTGAGGCCACTTCTGTCCCAGGGGTTCAGCAGGAAAAAGGCTGGATGCTCCAGAGAGCAGGGACCCATCTGCCTTGGGTACTGCTACAGCGTATAAAGCTGGACTCATGGAAGACAATTGATAAACATTAGTTGAATAAGCTGTTGAGTTAGAGAATAATGGATGATTTCAGGTTTTCCTGCCAAATTTTCTAAAATGAACTCTTATTAGTTTATAAAAATAGAGGAAAATTTAGAATTAATTGAGAGAGAGAGACTCAGTGACCAAATTACTGAAGTTTAGAACAAGCTTACAGCCTGAAATGCTGTATTAGGTTGGTAAAGTACAAATATGGCAGCCCCCTAGCTGGGTGTGTTAAACTGAAACCATTCTGCCCCAAAGTCAGAGGCTCTGTGCTTCATCTTTATGTCTGTCCTTTATCTCATTCAATCCGGACAACATTTGTAGAGAGAGAAACAATTTTATGTTCATTATGCATGCCCACCTCTGACCCCTCCTCCCCACCACCATTTGATTCATAAGGACACTAAGGCCCAGAGAGGTAAGGCCATTTATCCAAAGTTGTGTGATTCATAAATGGCAGAACCAGGTGTCAAACTTAGATCTCTCTTTGATGGCTTTAACCATTAAATTTGGCATTCCAGTTCTTAATAGAGTATGTGAAGCAATGAAGCCAACCTGTTTCCACCTACCACTACTTTTAAGCTTCACAACATTGCTATGAATTGGTGTCATTGATTCTTGTCCCTAAAGGCTCATCAATTTCAGCTCAGAAAATTGTTGTCCTGGGTTGTAAACACAGTGTCCTAAAGTCAACCAGATGGTGAGTGACAGAGCCAGGACAGGATACAGTCCCGGTATTTTCTCTGCTGCCTTGATGCCTCTGGACAGACATACTTGTAGCTCTGGGGAGCTGGCTTCTGGCTCCCCAAATGATGAGGCTAACCCCAGCAGCATTTCTTATCTTGCTACATTACTTCTGATGCCCATGCCTCCTTGACTCCACATCCAAAGGTATCAAGGAGGAAGGAGAAGAAGGTCTCATTTATGGAGTACCTACTGTGTGCCAGGGGCTTCTGCATAGCATTTGGAGACTGTTTAGCAGCAGGCCTGATAATTCCCTTATAAGGAGAAAATTAGACTGGTTTTGCATAAAAGCCAGTGTGGGATGGAAACAAGCTTGGACTAGATTCATGTGGAAAGATGAGAAAGTTGGAAGGCGGGAGGGGAAGCGGGGCTGAGCCCTGGTAGAAAGATGCCCTGCAGAGGACTCTGCTGTCAGCATGAGTGGGAAAGACTTGGGGAGGACCAGAAACACTGAGTGGGGCGGTTTGTGGTCACCTACCATGTAGTGTGTGATGTCAGGCCCAGGCTCGCTTTCCTCTATGGGTTGCAGTAAGATGCATGCTGCTCATTGTGGCTCCAGAGCCATGAGCTAATGCACTGCAGGGCATGAGCTGACACAGGGTTACATCTCTTGTCTCCAGTCCTCTTAACACATGCCTGGGAGACATGATGACCCTCATCACGGACAGGAGGCATGTGGAGTTCTGAGAGGGTTTAGAACCTCCCAAAGATCCCATGCTCATAAGTGGTGGTGGGATTGATCTTCCAGAGCTGAAACCTATTCAGAGGCATTTCACTTTGCAAACCGTGTGTTGGGGTAGCTTGAATTTTACCAGGTTTCATCAGCTATGGATATCAAAGATGCCAAAGAAACCCAAATGATTGAATTCCATTGGTAAACTGCCCCCATCTGCTGACAGTTTCTTACAGAAAAATTGTCCCTTAAACTGAAGAGGTTTCTTGAGGTTCCTGGGGTGTCTTTCAGAGGCTCACATACAAGCCCGCTTCTGCTGACACTCCACACCTGCTTCGTGCCCCACACTGCATGCTGTGGGACACCCACTGCCACCAGGCATAGCGTTTCCTAGTGGCGGTTGACAAAGATTCATGGCGGCACAATGGGTGTTTTAGAGCCATGGCCAAATTAGAAGAAACCCTTTCTCTGGGCTCAGTCTCCTTAGGGGATTCTTTCAATTGCCGTGACATGAAAGTTTCAGAACTCTGTTCCCCGGGACCATTCCTAATCAACTAATCCTGGTTTTAGCTCTCTGCTAAAGATGCTGGGGTAGCTAATTTTATGTGTCAACCTCACTGGGCTAAGGAATGCCCGGAGAGCTGGCAAAATATTAGTTTTGGATGTGTCTGTCAAGGTGTTTCTGGAAGCAATTTAGTAGATTCAGTAGATTTAGTGAAGAGATCCACCCTTAGCAATGTGGGCGTGCATTATCTAATTTATTGGGGGCTCGGATGAAACAAAAAGGCAGAGGAAGGGCAGATGCTTTCTTCTTAAGCTGGGACATCCATCTAGTCCTGCCCTTGAATATTAGAGCCCCTGCTTCTGGGGCCTTTGGACCCTGGGACTTACACCACTGGCTCCCTTGGTTTTCAGGCCTTTGGACTCAGAATGAATTATCCTACCAGCTTTCTTGGTTCTTCAGCTTACAGACAGTAACTTGTGGGACTTCTTGCCCTCCAGAACCACAGAAACCGATTTCTGTAATAAATATCCTGTTATATATCTCCTATTGGTTCTGTTTCTCTGGAGAACTCTAATATAGATGGAATTACAGCAAAAGCCTTGAGGTGGCAGAGCTCACTTAGACAAAGCAGTGGACGTAATAGTGTTGCCCACAATCCACAGACAATCTTGGTGGACATAAATTGGCTGTTTGGAAAGAGGGAAGTCTTTTTTAAAAAAATATTTATTTATTTATTTGAGAGAGAGAGAGAGAGCGCCAGCGAGGGGAGGGGCAGAGGGAGAGGGAGAAAAAGAATCGTCAAGCAGACTCCCCGCAGAGTGCGAAGCTCATCATGGGGTTTGAAGCATGGCTCAGTCCGAGGACCCTGAGATCATGACCTGAGCCAAAATCAAGAGTCAGTTGCTTAACCAACTGAGTCACCCAGGTACCCCAAGAGGGAAGTCTTTTGTTGCCATTTATTAGGTGTTTCCTTGCCCCACCCGAACAAAAATGGGGGGTCAATGATGACATCGAAACATTACTTTCTTACCTCTTTTTTTGTTTGTTTGTTTGTTTTTTAAGATTTTATTTACTTATTTGACAGAGAGAGACACAGCGAGAGAGGGAACACGAGCAGGGGGAGTGGGAGAGGGAGAAGCAGGCTCCCCGTTGAGCAGGGAGCCCGATGCGGGGCTTGATCCCAGGGCCCTGAGATCATGACCTGAGTAGAAGGCTGATCCTTAACGACTGAGCCACCCAGGCACTCCGCTTTCTTACCTCTTTTGAGATACTAAGAGACAATTTCCTCTCTATTTCCTGAGAAAGCAAGCCACCCAGCCTGCAAGATCAACGGAATCTGTGGCAATTACTTTTTTTTTTCCTTCCTCAATATGGCTCATCTCCTGAGAGAGAGGGATACACGTTATACTATGACTTACTTAGGAACAACCAAGAGCTGTCATGATTTGTCAGTGTTATTTTTCACAGTGGAGAACAAAATAGTAAACTGTGAGTGGCTGATGCTAGAGGGGCTTTAATGGAGGGTATCACATCACGGGAGCTCCACTGCCTGAGCTGGAGATGAATTCATTCATTCATTGATCATTCCACACATAGGCACTGAGCATTTGCGATGGTAGGTGTTTCACTGTCCTCGAGAACATTCTCTTCTCTGACAACAAAGGTCCGAGGTTCACCCTGGGTCAGCCCAAGATGAATTTTCTTGAGGATGCTTCATGGTTCTCCTGCAAATTGTTGGCTCATCTTTCTTGTGTGCCAGGCATGTCCAGGTGAATGCCCATTCCACCCGTGGCCACTGCTTGCGTTCCTTTCCAGGAGACTCCCCACCTCCTCTGCAATTAGGGCAATAGCAGCTGTCAGCCCCAGGGTGAGAGCATCTGTTTGCCGGGTCACCTTGTGCGCATCTGACTGTCTCACACTCAAGCTAAGACTTCTGTTTGCTGTGTTCAATACAGGCAGACTTGAAGGAACTCGGTGTTTCTGTAGGTTATCAAAGTGATGCCTGCCCCCCTGTGCTCTTCTGTAGAGTTCTGAGCTCCTCACCTGGGAGGTCATTGGACTTCCATCTTGTGGATTCCATCTCACAGGCTCTGATGAGAAACCAGCTACCGGGACAGCCCCAGGGCTCCTTCCATTCATGGACACCGTACTTAGCTTCCTCTCGTGATCCCTTGCTCACCACAACCCCTCTGTGACTGTTCTCATGAGACAAGTGAGGTCTCTGCAAAGTCCACCCAGGAAGAAGTTGTTTCAGAAAAACGGAGTCAATCTTCCCTTTGACGAGTTGAAGGCATTGGTCGTTAAGCAGAGAAGCTCCCACTTTTGCTCCCTCTCCCTCAAGTTGTCCCCCACATGCAGAACTGGTGCACAGGCCCCCAAGGATGTTCCTGGGCCACTCAGGACTTGGCAATGCCCTGCCTGTTGAAGTATGAAATCAGGCACGTTCTCATTATGGGTTAATTAATAACTTAGTGCCAGAGAACACACATGGGAGCTGCCATTTGACAGTGGCTCATGTTTACTTTCCTGGATGTAAATGATTTTACTATTTATAAATTTATTTCCTTATTTACCAAAGTCTACTCAATTGTGTACCTCTTTCTCTGTATCTGCCACCCATATACCTGGTCATACCTCTGGACTCTAAGTCATACCTCTGTCCTGCCAATATTATCTACCTACCTAGTTGACTCCCTTGGAAAAATAAATGCATTTATTTAAAAAGGAAACTTTACATCATCACCTGAAATAAAAATGAAGCGCCCCTGGCTATAGAAAGAAGATAATTATAAAAATAAATATAGTGGAAACAAAATAATGCCAATGGATTCCAGCCAAAGAGTGGCCAAGAAGTCCTTATACATGAGATTCCAGTTACTAGAATCTGAAGAGTTAAGATACAGCTCTCAGGTCCTTCACTGAATGACTTCCAGTCAGCATGGCATAAATGTCTGGGAGAAACCTGGACTAAATATAATGTGTGCAGAGTGGAGGAAAACATGTGGGTGTCTCTGTGGACCTGTGGGGTCCATGTGGCCAACCTGCATACAGTTGCTTGCTATGGCTCTGAGCCCAAAGCTCTTGTTCTTACTCTTGTGAAAAGGGAACGTTAGAGGAGGTGTTAAAGGTATTAGCACAATGTTAAGACCTTGAAATAATCAGAAAGTTTGTTAATACTATATTTGATACCATCTAAAATAATCTGTCCTCCGTGAGTGTTCCAGAGCCTGCATATTGAGAAATGTTACATTATCCCTTTTGACCATAGGACAGTCCTGGTTCGCAGATGCTATAATCCCATTTTACAGAGGAGAATGTTGAGGATATTGGAGAGAAAGTGATTCACCCAGCATCACAGACTTTTTTTTAAAAATATGGTCCTATGTTTTTCATATGACAAGGTGTTTGCGAAGAAGCAATCCAGAGAGCTGTTGCTCTAGGAAATGAAGCAACGAGGCTCCTTCAAGCCTCTGGCTCCAGCTCCATAGCATGTGTCTTTGGCCCTAAGAGTAGCAATATGGGGGCTCCACCTCCAGGTAGCCTGTATGGATCCCTCTTGGAACTGCAGCTCCACAGAAGAGAGACGAGTCTTCCCTCTCTCAGAGTTTTCATTCTTGGTTCCAGTAACCGTAGCTCCCACCTCCACCACCACCAGATTGCTGGGGATTGGTCCCTCTTTTCCCATCATGACTCCATCTCAGAATCCTGTTACAAGGTAGAGGTGAGGAGGATCCTCTTGAATATCCTCCTCTCTATGCCCCATCCCCCTCCCAAGACAGCCCTCCAGTACCCTTCTCCCACGCCCCGCTCACATTTCAGAATTCACTCAGCCTGCCCTCCATGGTTGACCAGAAGACCTCCTTCTGGGCTCTTCTGTCCACTTTCCACTCCATCCTCAGGGAGCTCTGAGATCTTTAACGATGTCCTTGTCTCAGGGTGGACAGAGCCATCTGTACTAGAGGGTGGGGTGGGCACTTCATAGACAGAACTAGACTAGGCCAGGCAGTCAACCTGCTAGGACAGACCCGGGCACCACACAGAGATGAGACAGCTGCATCTCAACCCTGCTAGCAGGCCGCCTTTGTCCAGAGACACCCCTTAACAAGCTTCATAGCCTATCCTTTCATATTATCCCTATGAGGAATAATTATGACAAGCTCTATTTGCCTACGCCAAACAGATCTGAAATCTCTAATTGTCATATTCTTCCATCAGTGTCTTACACCCAGCTGGAAATGGTGGTGGTAAGGGGGGGTGTTTACCTTTTCCAGTAGATCTCTGATCACTCCTGGCCGTCAAGGCCCCCCTGTTCTCTTGGCTCCAACTCTCCTGTCTCACAATCTTTACTCCTGGTGTCCTCTGTGTACCTCCTCCCCCTCCCATCTCTCTGCAGCTGGAATGCCCAGGACATCTCCTCTTTTCTCCTGGCTGAAATGTTCAAAGACTCTATGAGACCTGTTCTTCTCCGTAAGGTCTCTCCAGATCCCATGGTGATCACTAAATTTCCCTTTCCTCTGCTCCAACAACACTTGGTTGGACACCGCTGATAACACTGACAACCCTGAATCCCCAAGACAGAGCAGACTTAATAGGCAGGAAGTGCTGCATGCAGGTCCTGACATTTCCACACTTGAAATTCTCTATTGCACCTGTTTGTCAGCAACCCTCACTCCCAAGTTTACGAACAATTGTAATTAAAAGCGCACAGCCATAATTTTACTTATTCTGATAGTTTACAGTTGCAGGGCACTCTCATCATTTGCTGAATAATGTTGAATAAATAGTTGTTAAATTGAATTAATCGAGGCGGATAGCCTTCACAGCTTGTGGACATTTAAAAATAGCTTTCAATAATGTGATTTAATTAATTTCAAATCAACGTATTTCGCAGACACTCACCAAGGGCCTCTTCTATGCTAGACATTGTCCCAGGTGTGAAATACGAGATAAACATGACTCTTCTGTTTTTAGGGAACTCAGATGCAAGTGCAGGAGCCAGACATCAATAAATGCTATGTTCTTTTTTCTCTTCTCCTTTTTCCTTTCCCCTTACTTACGAGAAAAAAAAACAACAACAACACTTCTCTATTCTTCAATAGAAGCCACTTTGCAAACTGGCCTTATGGACTCTGAATACATATTTGCTTCCAATAATAAGAACTTCAAAACAAAGATAGAACAGGTCTATCGCTCCTACATTTGATGAACTCAGGCAGTGTTCAGTGGGAAAAGCATCACTCCAAAGGAGTGGCCTATTCATTTTGCCACGGGGATTATGGATGGCCTCACAATGAATGACAAGCACAACAGTTTCCAGTTATTGTGAATTTACCCCATGCTAGACATTTTACAAACACCATCTTATTTAACCCTTATATACTTAAGAGGTAGATAGTCTTCCCATTTTACAGATGAGCCCGTTGAGGATCAGAGGAAGGGAGTGACCTGCTGAGCACCATAAAGCCGCGACTCAACCCGGATGTCTCACTCCCTGGTACTCTCTTCACCTCCACTTTTGAAGTCACCTATGAGGACACTGCCATGGCTCTCAAGGTAACCATTGTCATAGAGATCTCTCCTGGACATTCGAGACTCAGTCAGCTAATCCAGGAATTGTATTGAGTAATTAAGGAATCAACATACTGCACCTAAAATCAAGTTACTATGTCACTTCTAGCTCCTCGATGATAGAATACTCAGGAACATGCTGGATTTCTTAAAAATCTTTTTTTTTTTTCCTTTTTAACTTTTGCACAATTTTGTTCTGTTGTTTGGGTGGAGGGTATGTTTACAAATTCACCCCCAATTTTGTCTCCTGCATGGGTCCATGTATCTTTCAGGCAACACCAAGGCTGCTCCTTGAAGACAGGACTGTGGAGGGTCATGCTCACAGTCACCCAGCTCCTCTCACTGCCCTTGCCCATCTCCTCCCCATATAGGCATCAGATGAATGGCACAGAATGTTTTGATTTTCCATCACTACTGTTCTGATTAAAGAAATCATGCAAAATATGAAGGATTTAAATTAGTTTGTGTATTTGGCCCCAAGTTGGCCAGAGTCCTGGAGGGGGGTCTGATCAGATAGGTTGGCTTTTCTCTTCCTCGTGTCAGTTCATTTAATCCTTCTGGCTTCTGATTTCCTTATCTCCAGAGGTGAGGTCAACAGCATGGCTGCTGGGAGAAATCATGGACTGATTGACAAGCAGTCCATCATTGCAAATGACCACAGGGAAGTCAGGAATCGACCTCAGCCCCTGGACCCAATTTCATCTGTGTTTTTTCAGATGTTAAAGGAAATGAGCTCTCGGGGCGCCTGGATGGCTCAGTCGTTAAGCGTCTGCCTTCGGCTCAGGTCATGGTCCCGGGGTCCTGGGATGGAGCCCCGCGTCGGGCTCCCTGCTCGGCGGGAAGCCTGCTTCTCCCTCTCCCACTCCCCCTGCTTGTGTTCCCTCTCTCGCTGTATCTCTCTCTGTCAAATAAATAAAATCTTTAAAAAAAAAAAAAAAAAGGAAATGAGCTCTCAGCACAATCTTTACTCCATCTCAATCCATGGGGCATTATTTAGCTTCAAAACAAATGTACAGCATCCTTTTGTTTTTCCTCCTGAAATTTTGGCTTAGAAATGAAAAAGTTAAGCTTTTTGGATATTTATTTATTCCCCTCGGTGTCTGGTTCTTTGTGCACGTTTTCCATACCTTGGGCTTATCTTTATGGCACAAGCAAAGATACTGTCAACCAAAAGCTACCAGTAGCAAAAGTTCTCTTTTGCCCTGTGCTAATTATCTGTTGGACATATAATATTGCCCAAACTCTATAAATTTGATGTTGATGTTATTTTCATCCCTGTTTTGTAGGAGAGGGAGAGGAAGCATAAAGAAGTTGATTAACTTGCCTGAGTCCTCATAGGAGGTCATAGGACTGGGATCTGTGGCTAGGACTGTTTGATTCCACAGCTGTGTCCTAGCCCCTGCCTTCATTATTGTGACCACTGACTAAGTGCGTAAGCTCATGGAAGGAAAAAATAAGCTCCTTTGGCCTCCTCCACTAGGAGGAGGGGTCCTGAACACCCCCACCAAGCACTGGGATTTCATTCCTGGATTCAGAGCTCATATCATACCTTTGTCCCCAGTGGCGTGATGAGGACTTTTAAACACAGTGCTGCCCACTCCCAAGGGCCCCGGGCCTTACTTAGGCTCTTCTTTGGAAAGAATCTTCTCAGCAGCTTTAAACCTCTCTTTTGACACAAAAGCTCTATCCTTCAGCTTCATTGAGCCCAGAAAATAAAACAAAAATAAAAAACAGTACAAACTGATGTGGGAAACAAAGGCAAAAGAAAAAATTAAATATCCTTACTGCCTACAGCCCACTGAGAAGTCCTTGAAAAGCTAAAGTGACCTTCCTCTGGGAGCCCAGCTGCCTTGGTGTTGACACTTTGCTAAGGGCAAAAGGCAATCTTAGCTTAACTTTATCCTGACACACCAGGATCCTGCAAGTCTGCTTTAACATATGAAAATTCCTTTGGAAACTTCCCTTATCTCTACCCCCGAAGATATAAGTTAGCAGTCATCCTCCAAGCATGTGGCCCACCATATACATCTGCAAGGTCTCATGACTAAGGTTTTATTAGACAGTAATAAATGACATTTTCCTACGATAGCTAGCTCCCTTAAGGTCCTGGAAACCTTGATTCCAAAATTCCTTAGAGACTTATGCTATCCCAAACCCCCTCCCAACTTGAAAGTATATAATCAGTCACCTGTCACAACCCCAGGGCAGCTCTTTCTGCACGTGGGTCCTGTCCCCGTGCTTTAATAAAACCACCTTTTTGCACAAGAATTCTTTCTTAGTTGTGGGCTCTGAACCCTAACATTTCTACATCATAAACCACTCAACATTACCAACAAGCTCACACACCAAATTCATCCTCCTAGACATTAAATGGTAGGGCATCTGGCTTTTGTAAGGAAGAGAAGTCCTAGCCTAAAGGAACTGTTTGTCCCCTTGTGGATGGATATTCAGTCTTCACTGTTCAACTCAAGGTGTTGGTCTCTATCATGTTGATAGTGGTCATAGTTACTCTTTATTTAACACATATTAAGTGCCCAGTACTGTGCTACACTTTTTGAATGCAGTATTTTTCTAAGTCTTTCACTAATTCTATGAGACAGATAAAATAAACCCTATTTTATAAAACAGGAAACTGAAGTTAGGAGAAAGGAAATGACTTGCTCAAGGTCACGCTGATACCAAGTGGTGGAACTTATTTGGGAATTTCAAGAGAATTTCCAGGAATCAGGATGCAATGTCCAGTGTTAGTCTATTGCATTGCTTCTTTTGATGCTTAAGAAGTGCTTCTTTTTTTTTTTTGATAGTTTTGCTTCCTTTTCCAACACCTCTCATCAACTATAAGATAAAATCTTAACTTCCAACCTGATGTGGTAGTCAGCCTTCAAGACAGCTCTCAATAATCTTGGCTTCATGATATGTATTTTCTAGTACGATCTCCTCTCCTATTGAATCAGAGCTGGTCTGTATGGCCAATAGAATACAGTGGAAATGATGGTGTGTGACAGGGGGGCTACGTCATAAAAAGCACTGTACCTTCCATCTCTCTCTCTTCACTCATTCACTCAGGAGGAGACAAGCCCTCATGCTATGAGGATGCTCAAGCAGCTCCATGAAGAGGCTAACGTGGAGAACTGAGATGCCCTGACAAGAGCCAGCACCAACTCGTGACCATATGGGTGAGCCATCTTGAAAGTGGACCTTCCCCCTCCAGTCAAGCCTTCAGATGACTGCAGCGCTGGTTGACATCTGATATAATGGCATGACAAACCTTGAGCCAGGATCACCTAAACAAGCCATTCCCAAATTTCAGATCCACAGAAAATGCAAGAGATAATGAGTGATATGTTGTTTTAAGCCACTAAGTTCTGGGATGCTTTCTTACACAGCATTAGATAACTGATACACCTTGCCTTTCAGGCCTTCATACTTTGGTCTCATGCCATCCTTCCACTCTCCTTTCTCTCCCTAATCCAACATGCATAGTATGTGCCAGGTATACAGAGCTTCTGGCAGGGTATTAGATAATACCCTCTTCTTGGACTCCTTTTGACCTTCTTATATTCTGTTTCCTTTGTCTGGAATGTACTTTTCTCTTTGTTCTTTGGGAAACTACCCATCAATTCTTGTATACCCAAATATCCCTACACCAGTAATGCCTTCTTTGATTTTTCTATTCAGAAAGTCCTCTCTCCTCCTCCATGTGACCATTGTACTCTGCACATAGAGATTCTATCACTTTCTACAGAGTCCCCAGATTATTTCTTCCCTTATCTATCTCTTCTGTAAGACTGAGAACCCTGAGGACAGGACCTGCAATTGACTTATCTCTGCGGCTTCAGTGCCTAGCCCACCCAGAGCCTAAAAGTACGTATTGGGTGGAAGCTTGTTAATTAAATGAATCAATATTGGATGAATATGCTAGTTTCTCTGTGGAATGCCAGTTGGATATGTGTTAACTGTGTGCTATTACAATGAGTTCATACATTTGCAGGCTCAGAAGCAGGTGGGTACCTGTCAAGTACGGAAGCACTTCTCATTAGTCCAGACAGAAATGATCCCCCACGAGGAGGACAGCAGTCATCAATAGGCAAGGGACCAATTAAGCCTTATGTGACATTATTGGTCCATGTACTTTCAGCCCCAAGGAGAGAAAGACCACTGTGTTAGGATGAGAAAAACTCTCTTCACCATCTGTATTTTTCCCCCTCAGTTTTCCCAACTCACAACAGCTAAGAATTGGGAAGAAACATCTTCCAAGTAAAAGTGAGGCAGTGCAGTTTTAAAAGATGTTGAGCTGGTAAACCGCTTTACAGGTTAAAAAAAAAAAAAAGCCCTGATTTGTAATGTGTACTGATTTGTGGGGTATAAAAACTCCCCCATGATCAGTTTCAGGCCACCAATGGCTTAACAGTAGGGCAGTAAAATTCCCGAATATTTAACGATTGGCCGTCATGGATTGGTTGGCTCCAACACACCACTGAAGGTAAAACAGTACAGCACATGGGTAAGAGTGTGAGTTCTGGTACCCACTGTCTGGGTGTGCTTCCCAGCTTGACCATGTAAAGACTCTGTGGCCTTGGCCATGTTACTTTAATTTCTCAGAGTCTCAGTTTTCTCATCTGTAAAATGAGGGTAATTATAGAGCCCATCTCAAGATTGTCTCGAGAAGGAAAAGAAATACATGAAAAGTGCTTAGCACTGTGTCTGGCACTCGGGAGACACTCAACTAATGGTAGTCGTTAGAAAGAGCAACCCATTTGGAGTAAAAAATCTGGGATTTCAGTCCTGGTTCTGACACTGACTGGCTGTATGAGCTAGTGTCATTGACTTCTCCTGTCTGGGAGTATGTTCCCTATCAGTGATGAGCACAGGTAACTCGTGTAGGTGCCTTTACTATATGCCAGACCCCATACCAAGTCCTCTACCTCAATCGCCTTTGCCACATCTTTGCCACATACCCAATGTAGTAGATTCTCACACGATCCCCATGTTACAACTGAGAAACAGAGGCTCAGAAAGCAACAATAATTGGCCCAAAGTCATACCTCTAGTAAGTTCTAGAATTCAGACCCAGATTTTCTGACTCCAATTTGTGCCCCAATCCCCTCCACTGTAAGGTCCACTTCATTCATTAACGATAGGCATTAGATGAGATCATGTAGCAAAAACATTTTGTGAACTGTCAAGCAATAGCAAACAATGGCTGTTGAGGTTGATGTTCAGTGAGTATCAAAAACATACTTATGGAGGCTTAATTTTGTGCCAGGTGTGGGACACCTGGGGGGACAGGGAGGACCCAGTCCCAGGCCTTCTAGAGCCTACCGTTGCAGGAAGGACACAGAAACAAGTATTCCCCCACAATTCCTCCAAGCAACGCTGGAAAGGAAGTTGGAATTCCTATTTCCCAAACGCTGTGTATGAAAGTTGAACAGGATTCACACCTCCAGCTGGCACAGGGACCAGGCTCTAAGACGTGGCTCTCTGCTGCACATTCTCAGAGAGTCGGATTCCTGGAGGAGGGAAGGGAAGAAACATCCACCAGGCACTGGGCCAGGCTCCCAGCTGCTGATCCCACTCTACCTTCACCACTGCCTGGTTCCATGGGGTGTATTTTTTCTGATTGTCTCTGGGCAAGACTGCCCGTAATCAGGTAGAGAGAGCCAGGGTCAGAACCCAGGATTGTCTGTCCCTGGGGCTGGTTCTTGCCTCTCCTCACCAGGCCCAGCAAGCCTCCTCCCCAGCTGTGTCCAGCCCTGCATATGGGCAAAGGGCATGCAGCTTTTGGTCAGCTTGGATGGGCTAATGTGAAGGGACCCCAGTAGAGGCAGCACGCGATGCCTCGAATTCACCTTCTCCTTTACTATCAGTCGCCAATCGCTGGTGGCTGCTCTGAGTCACAGAGACATGGCCCCATCCCTGTTCTTCTTCTGGATCCTGAATTATCGCTCAGAACAACACGCCTGCCTGAAGCAAGGGAACGCTCCCATCTTGTTTTACTGCCCTTGTCTTTGTCACAAGGCATTGACAGGTACCACTAAAAAAGACAATTTGATGTAACTTGCCTTTATTTCCTCTTCTGTTATAAGTAAAAAAAAAAAAAAACAAAACACCAAAACCCAAAAAACAAAAGCAAAAAACAGTCAGAGTCTTCCTGAGAGATTCATCTTGAAGGAATCTCTTCATAGCTCAGCCAGTCTGTCAGTCACCCACCCAGGCACGTGTTGTCTATCACATGTTTTCTGTTCACCTGCTCTGTGCCAGGCCCAGTGCTGAGGGCAGAGGACAAGAGAAACGTGCCATTGTCCTGTGGGGCTCACGGTCTGTGGCCCTGAGTCTCTGGGCCCAGAAGCAGAGGTGCAGTGGGCTGGAGAGGGGCCAGGCGGAGAGGCAGTGGGCAGAGAGAAACTGCAGAGCCTTTTCCCAGGCTGGCTGTAAAGGAAAAGAGAGCACAGCTGCTGGGAGGCAGGACGGGGTCCTGGGGGAGTGGTTGTAGAATGGGGCAACTCTGGTACATTTGGCAGCTGGAGGGAAAGGCAGGGCCTGGAGAAACAGGAGGAAGGAGTGGAGCTCAGAAGGAGGGGCAAGGAGCTGGGGTGCTCACTGGGGAAAGAAGGGGCTACCTCTTCTTGCCTTCATGGAGAGACATGCTGAGACAAAAAGATCAGCACTTTCTTGGTATTTACGTGGCACTTACTTGGGGCAAGAAAATTTTGATTTTGATGTTAGCCAGACTGAGGTTTGGATCCCAGAGGGAAGGGCCTTGGCTTTTATCACCAGAATCCCTGTTTGCCTTCAAAGCTAGGATACTCATTTTCTGGCTGGGGCAGATTTAGTGTTCTTCAACCTCGCTCCTTCACGTTGCCTCCACTCAGGCCTGTTGCTCCATCTCCCTGGCTACACCTCCCTGGGTACCCCGGTATCTCCATTATCCCTGCTAATCACATTCTTTTTTTTTTTTTTTAAAGTGCTCAGCAATCTAAATCTCCCCTAACACTTATCCTCTGTGCAGACTGATTCGATGTGTATAATTCCACCAAATCAACATTCCTCACAGAGGATGTTTCTTCACTAATGGTTCAGAGGGATTATCCACAAGAAGGCAGGTAGATGTAAGGAATAGTATATTCTACCACTGGATAAAGGCAGGTGCATTCCTCTTTTGTCATATTGTTCTGAGGAAGAAAGAAAAGAAAGAAAGGAAGGGAGAGAGGGAGGAAAAGAGGAAGGAAAGGATTACCACTCTATTCTTTCCTTTGTACTTTAGAGAAACTAAAATGTTATTAGTTTTCAGGTCAAAGATTATTTTGAAAAGGAGACACGGAGCTCTGTGACTGAGATGTTCTAAGAAATTAATTCAGCACACTCCGAGTCTTTGGACCAAGCCTGGAGGTTCAGGGTAGAATGATCACAGTTATACATTTGTTTTTTAGGGAATCAAGAACCATTGGAGAGACCAGTGATTACACTGGGGCAAGATTCTGAGGCATTAGACAATGCTGCCTCCCATTTCACCCCCCTCCACTTCTTCATACCTATTCCTCACCTGCCACTATTCAGGGAGAACGACCCTGAACTCAGAAATAGAACATTTATAACCAAGAAAAATTATTGGTAAAAGATTCCCACACAGGCTCTTAAAACACATAAAAGAGGGCGCCTGGGTGGCTCGGTTGGTTAAGCGACTGCCTTCGGCTCAGGTCATGATCCTGGAGTCCCAGGATCGAGTCCTGCATCAGGCTCCCTGCTTGGCAGGGAGTCTGCTTCTCCCTCTGACCCTCCCCCCTCTCCTGCTCTCTCTGTCTCAAATAAATAAATAAAATCTTAAAAAAAAAAACACATAAAAGAGTAAATTTCTTAAAAACTGAGGCTTATGATTACAAGACTCAGGAATTTAAGGACAGAAAAGGCTTAAAAATTTTTTATAGTTAATAAATTTGACTCCATAAATTAAAAGACTCTTTGCCCGATGACTTAGTGTAAATGGTTGATTCATCCACACAGACTGAGGAAGAAGTTTCTACTTCAGACTTGGTAAACATCCAGTAGGTAAGGTGAGGCAGAGAAGCAGGAGAGGAGAAAAGAAAGTGAGACGTAGGTGAATGTTTCTAAAAGATCCTCAAGGTAGACCTCCTAGCCTCAGTGCTAGGATGGGAACAGTAGAAATCTCAGGTGGTATACAGACACGAAGATCGGAAGGGTCCCGTTCCTGACTTTGCATCTGAAACCGTGGGAAGTAACAGTCTTGCAAAGACTCAACGAGGCTGGAGACAGAAGAGCAACAATTGTGGCAGGGCAGGTGTGGGGAGGTCAGAGGCCCTATCGATGCCTTGTGGTCAGGGCAAGGGTGGTAAAGAGGAACTGGTATGGTCCTGCCATGGGGAAAGCTGAGGGGGACAAGATGTCGGCGGGGCTCTTGAAGAGCAGAAGCATCAGGAATAAATAAAGCCAACAAACCGAGTGCAGTTGAACATGCTACATGTCAGCAGAAGTCCCACGAGGACAACCCTGAAGACGGATGCCTTGCCTTGGGTGCCTGTAAGGTCCCCATATTTAGATCTTTGTGGGAGAAGGAAAAGACAAGAAAGAGTGAGGAATCTACATGGACACAGATGAGACTGTGAGAATTCATAAGTGACTGAGTTTACCTTGAATTTGCAAGATTACGTTTCTTGCTACCCAGAGGAAACAGGGGCTCAAAAATCTATTAAGTTAGGTCATAGAGAAAAAGATGTCGTTCTTGCCTGCCTGGATTTGAGGCTGAAATTCATGCCATTAGAGTAGAAAGATGTTGACTGTTACAGCTTAGGGGAAAAAGCAGAAGCAGCAGACACATTTTCTTTGGAGGAAAGGAGTGCTTCTAGCCATTGCCCAGTTCACCATGGTCCCCAACTACAAAAAGTCAGAGCCAAGAGGCTGTTAGAAATGAGTTAATCCTGTTCTTTTTACAGGTGAGAAACCGGAAGTTCAACAGGAAAGGACATGTCCAAGTTTATACAAGCAGCCCACACGGAAGAAGGCTGGATCCTGGGTTTCCTGACAACTAGTCTAGGACTATTCCACCTCGCCAAGCTCACAACACCCTTTTTTGGACTTCCCATTCTTCCTTTGGTAGTTTCGGAGATTGAGAGGATGTGGAGAAATTTCTCTTGATTTGAAGAGAAAATGGAGAGTGGGGTAAAAATGAGCTTAGTCGGAACACAGAATCCCATTGGAAAGTTAATCCGTGTTATGGTAGAAAAAGAAATTGATTCTGAAGTGTTTTGAGAGCCTCTCTAATACCGAAGCTCTACCAATACCCAAGATCCGCCACTTTACCAAGGGCACAATCTGCCCTAAGAAACAGTATGTTCATTTCAAGTCTAGGAAGGATATTTGACTGGGAAATCCCTGAGTTTTTTCTTATTTCAGTGGGAAAGATGATCACATTGCAGGTCATGGTCAGTCCCTGGTGCTTGCCAAACTTGCTCAGACAACGGGATCAAGGTTCCTCATGGCTTTCAAATAGAGATATAACACCTTTTGTGACAGCTTTATTTAAGCCCACAGGACTGACATCATCAGAAAAAAATGTTGATGATAGAGCTGTTATAACTTGTAGATGGACTGAATGTTGGAGGGTAAGCAAAAGAGAGAATCTAAGAAGTCTCAGGGTTTTGAGCCAAGTAAGCTATTGGGTCAATGGCGATGCCATTTATTGTGATGTACTACTATTATTTGGGTAGAGATTTACAATCTATCATGTATCCCTTATGGACAAGATGCTCTCCATGTACGATAAGAACCATGTTTCATAGATAAGGAGTTTTAGGCTCAGGAGATTGAGGTAACTTTCCTATGGTCACATGGTATATAAACGGAATTTATATTTCCATTTGAAAGGGGATTTGAACTCTGGAAGTTTACCTGACTGCCAAGCCTGTACTCCCTTCACTGTAATTGGAATGTCTGAAACACAGCTACTCAAATTAGATGTTGATAGTCATAGACATGGGGTGACCTATCATCTAATCTAGGTCTCTTTTGAGAGAGAAGATTTCAGGGGACTCTTAATGATTAAGACAGGTCAACAAGGGACAACTAAGACCGTCCCCAGTAAACCAAAGGCCTAGTCACTCTGCATAAGGGATAATCACACAGGGTCCTCAAGCCTTCTTTCTTGGTCCCATCAGATTTGCTAGTCTGAATGAACCACTGGTTTGGTCCCATGTATGCTGCCATAGTGCCCTGGGAATTCCTTTTTCAAAGGGTGTATCACACAGAACAAGAACAACTTTTTTCCCCCATATCTTTCTCTCCTCTCAAATTTGGGCTTCTTGGGGGAAGGGATGATCCCTAGTTTTTCTCCGCCTCTCAGTGTAGCACAGAGTTTGCAACAATCTTCATATTGAGTTAGTATTGGTCAAATAAATGGCCCACAGTTTGGATTCTGTTGTTCAAAGTGAACTTCAGTTCTATGTGCTCTGGGACACATCTCTGTGTCTCATGGTGAAGATAGATAGCAGCCTCTTGAAATACCAACAAATGCTGGCTGTGTGGCCTTTACTTGGTGAGATGAATTCCTCTAGATTCCCTGTGAGAGATGCACCTGTCTCAAATTTGGGTAATTTCCTATTATTTCATTACTATTTTAAATAATAAGATATTAATAATACATTAACATAACAGTGATAGTTGCATGGCTCTTTCATAGCCATTACCTAAGTTGACTTTGACAATGTCCCTGTGATTAAAATAACCTGATATGGGCTTTTTTCATTGTATCTGTGCAGTATTCTTTCACCTCCAGTGCCAGTGTACCCAGCTTCAGTAAATCATGTCTCACTCCCTCCTACCAGCCTCTAACAGGTGGTCCGAAGGTTAGTTAGGCATTGGCCTTTCCATGGCATGACTGAGAAGGATTGATCTAGGGATAGGCATGTGACCCAAGCTAGGCTAAACAGAGTCCTTCCCCGAGAACTAAGGGCAAAGAGTCCCTTCCTCTCTGTAAGTGAAGATGGGGAGAAGTGAGCCTAGGATCCCCAACAGCCACCATACAAGCTTCTCGGAGAATGTCAATTCCAACAGCAAAAAAGCCGAGAGGAGTATAGATTAGAGGAAGAGGTAGAGTTGAGGTAATGTTTGGGTCTTTGGATCCAGTAGCCTCTGCTTTGCTAGGAGTATGAAAAGCCCAATAAATTCCTCCTTTTTCCTGAGCCACATTGAGCTGGGTTTCTGTTGCTTGCAACAACCAAAGGCCTGACTAACCGAGAGAGAGAGATACCCCTATTTCATAGACAAAGCTGAAAGTCAGAGGGCCTTGGTTACTTGCTCAAGATCACAGAGCCTCTCAGTGCCAGAGTTAAAGATTAGGAATAGAAATAACTTGTGTTCTTCAGATGCCAAGTTGGGTTTCTTTCTCACTAAGTAGTAAGTACATCCTTCCCTCAGAGGTCTTTTCTATTTGTGGGCATTTCTAGCATCAAAAAAAAAGAATCTTTCTCTTCCCATTCGCTTTCTCAAAGTGAACTCTCAACTTTTTGCCTCACAGGACAAACTTGCATCCTCAGACATTTGATAACATGTTTTACTCCTACTCCATTTCTCCTGTTTGATGAAGCTCCAACCCAGTTACCCTTTAGTCACTTGGACAAAGTCAGAATGCAATATGAAGGCAATATGGTCTCCTGCCTGGAAATGTCCTAAGAGCTCAGGGAAACTCAAGTTCCAAACCAAATTTGACACAATCCTAGGCTAGGCAGATGCCAAAAGAGGCTGAATATCTATATCTAAAGGGAGTCCAGATGTTACTACATTTTGAGGGTGGTGGGCCCCAGCCATGTGGAATGGCCATGATGAAATGGATCAACTGAACTTTTAATTATCTGTGCCCTCATCATCTTTGCTCAGTCTTCCTTTTCCATGGAATTATTTGCTGAAACACATGGACATTCCATGCACCAGAAAGAAAGTGTCATTATACTTGTTACTCTAAGTTGTTTGTCTCATCATCTGAATTCTATCAACGGGGAGACAGCCAGAAACCCTAGTCTGAAGTGGAATGTAACATTCTCAAAAATTACTTTCATTATTTATATAAGGGAAAACTGAGGATCAGAGAGGTGAAGTTAATGCTAAAATTCTATACCTCTAGCCCAGAAACTTTTTTTTTTTTTCTTTCTAGGTCCCTGTGTTCTCCCATCTTTTAGACATGACCATCATCCACTTATCCAGTGGTACCACAAACTCAAAATTTCCAAAGTTGAACTCATTACCTTTATCATCTAAAACTTTTCCCTCTTTCAGTCGGTGATCCACCCATCTACCCATCCACCCATCATCCATCTATCTCCATCATCCATTCATCTAGCCACCCATCATCTATCCACCCATCCACCCATCCACTCATCCATCCACCCAACCACTCATCCATTTATCCATCCATCCCCCATCTATCCATCCTCTAGTCATCAAACTTGGGGTGAATACCAAGGGTGTTAATGATAGGTTCAAGATTGAGTTTAAACTTTGCTCTGCCATTAATAGAACTTCTCTCACTTCTCCATGTATCCACCTTGCTTTCAATTACTTCATCTGTAAAATTAAGACTATGATACTGAGTTGGACATCTGACACTGGATAATAGCACTTATATATATATATATATTTAATTTTATTTTATTATGTTACATTAGTCATCATACATTACATCATTAGTTTTTGATGTAGTGTTCCATGATTCATTGTTTGCGTATAACACCCAGTGCTCCATGTAATACATGCCCTCCTCAATACCCATCACCAGGTTAACCCATCCCCCCAGCCCCCTCCCTCTAAAACCCTCAGTTTGTTTCTCAGAGTCCATAGTCTCTCATGGTTCGTTTCCCCCTCCGATTTCCCCTCCTTCATTTTTCCCTTCCTACTATCTTCTTTTTTCTTTTTCTTTTTTAACGTATAATGCATTATTTGTTTCAGAGGTACAGGTTTGTGATTCATCAGTCTTACACAATTCACAGTGCTCACCATAGCACATACCCTTCCCAATGTCCATCACCCAGCCACCCCATCCCTCCCACCCGCACCACGCCAGCAACCCTCAGTTTGTTTCCTGAGATTAAGAATTCCTCATATCAGTGAGATCATATGATACTTGTCTTTCTCTGATTGACTTATTTCAATAGCACTTATATTGCATCACATTTTTGATAGCATGGAAAAAATTATGTGTGTATATACTATGGCATGGTGTTTGGTGTGTAAACATTTAATGAATGATTTATTATCATTCCCATTTGTATTAATATTAACAACATATAATACTTGTGCATCTGTGTGAACCTCAAAGCACTCTGTGTATGTAGATATTTACATATATGTGTCTCTGTATAAATATATGCATTGTACGTTCACACACATATGTAAATGTGCACACACACACGTGTATGTATAACAGATAAACAGTCAGGTTGATAAGTGAGATTGGCAAGGGAATATGTCATTCTCTCCCTGGGGGAATCCTTGCAAGCTCACATTTGTGTAAGAGAATTTCGGTATTATTTAGAATGTTAGATATACAGCTGCAGGTATTCAGAATATTCATAAACTTAATCAGTATTAACACTAACTACTGATTCTTTAATATTTACTCTGTGCTGGCACTGTGTTAAGTGATTTATATGTGTCAGTCACATAGTCTTTGCAATAAGGTTGAAGGGTAAAATTTGGAGTTTTTGCATCACAGGTGAGGACAGTGACATTTAGTGAAGTTAAAGTCTGGCTCCAGGTCACACAGCCTGTCCCTGGCTGAGCTGGCCAGAGCCTGGTTCTTGTTGCCATTCTGTGTCCTCACATCACTGAGAGCCAATTGTTATTTATAGACACTTCTGCCTTCAGGGTAGTTTTTAATCAGTAGCTGTTGGTGGTTTTCCAATGCTGTGTCCCCAAGGTCACAATAGCACTCTCATGTCTCTTTCTGATCAGGGCCAGCTGTTGCTAAGTGATGGATTTTCCAGGTCTCTGGCTTGGCCCTGGAGGTTAGACTTCACATCCAAAATGGCACTGAATAGCACTTCACCTCCCAAAGGATCCCAAAGCCACTTATCAGGTTTGCTTCTACAGGGGTTGCCCTGACCACCGTCTGGCAGCTTGGCTGAATACACTGTGCTAGGGGTCCCAGAGAGCGCTAAGATGGCAGTGCTGCTCCCAGTACCCCAATACTGCGGTGGGATGGGGAGACTTCTGAAATGAATCAACTAGATCCCCATCCAAGATACCCTGTGTATGCACATTTATGCATACTCCTGGCTCTTCAGGATGGACAGAGATGTGTGTTCAGAACAGAAACACTTTCAAGAGCATTCTGTTGACACAGTGCCTGCAAATTTGTCCTCTAAGTTAGGTGTGTCCTTTCATTTATTCATTTACTAAATGCATTCTTACATGAAAAGCACTGTTGTAAAGGGCGTATATAAACTATCCCATTGAAACTTTGCCACAACTCTAGGGTAAGCACCACTATCTCCATTTTACAGATGAGGGAACAGGTGCAGAAAGGTGAAGTCACCGGCTTCAGGCCATATGGACAGAGAGTCATGGAGCTGGATATTGAAAATCTATACTCTTGGTGAGGAGCAAGATGGCGGAGGAGTAGGAGACCTGGATTTCGTCTGGTCCCAGGAATTCAGCTGGAGAGGGATCAAACCATTTTGAACACCTACGAACTCAACAGGAGATCAAAGAAAAGAATAGCAGCAACTCTCTGAACAGAAAAGCGACCACTTTCTGGAAGGTAGGACGTGGGGAGAAGTGAATTCAAGGCGATATTCGGGAGGATAGATGGAGGGCGAGGGGGCCTCCATCGGCCGCTTCTGGCAAGTGATAGAGCCACGGAGCACAAAATCGGAACTTTTAGAAGTCTGCTCCACTGAGGGACGTCACTCCAGTGGCTAAGCGGGGGGTGGAATCCTCGTGGGACAGTGTGGTCTCAGGACCCTCGGGGTGACAGAAAGACCGGGGGTGCCTGAGTGTGGCAGAGCTCCCAGGGATCGGAGCGGGGAAGCCGGCTGCAGAGACAGAGCCCAGGCACGGGCTCTCAGCTCGGGGTTGCCGTAGACCGTGATCCGCGGCACAGTCGGGCCACTGCTTCTCCAGCAGGGACCCAACAAGCGACAGACTGGGGAGACTCCCCTTCCTCCCCCGGGAGGAGTGGCACGGGAGCGCACTGCAGGGATCTGCTGGGTTTGGAGACTCCGCACGGGGTCGGGTGCCAGAGATAGAAATGCTCGGTCACAGGCCAGGTGAGTGCGGAGTGCGGCCGGAGACTGGGGAGACGGGAGTGACTGACTGCTTTTCTCTGGGGGCGCACTGAGGAGCGGGGCCCCGAGTTCTCGGCTCCTCCGGGGCGGAGATTGGGAAGCCGCCATTTTCACTCTCGGCCTTCAAAGCTGTACAGAAAGCTTGCAGGGAACAAAAGCTCCCGAGAGCAAACCCAAGCAGATTACTTAGCCCGACCGGCAAGGGTGGGGCAATTCCACCTCCTGCAAAGACATTTGGGAACCACAGCAACAGGCCCCTCCCCCAGAAGATCAGCAAGAACAGCCAGCCAAGACCAAATTTACTGATCAGTGAGAACCAGCAAGAACAGCCAGCCAAGACCAAGTTTACCGATCAATGAACGGCAGAACTGCAGCGCTTGGGGAATACTGCACATAGAATTCATGGCTTCTTCCCCATGATTCTTTAGTCTTTCAAAGTTAATTTTTAAAATTTTCTTTTTCTTTTTCTTTTTCTTTTTCTTTTTGATTTTTTCTTTTTCCCTTTCTCAACCAACATCTTATCAATCCCCCCCTTTTTTTTTTAAAGATCCCATTCATTCATTTGACAGAGAGAGACACAGCGAGAGAGGGAACATAAGCAGGGGGAGTGGGAGAGGGAGAAGCAGGCTTCCTCCTGAGCAGGGAGCCCGTTGCGGGGCTCGATCCCAGGACCCTGGGACCACGACCTGAGCCGAAGGCAGATGCCCAATGACTGAGCCACCCAGGCACCCCTTATCAATCCCTTTTTAAAAAGATCTTTTTTATTTTTCATTTTTAGAGTCATATTCTATCCCTTCATAGTAGTTAACCTTATTTTTGGTATATATGTTGTTCTCTTTACAATTTTGGGATACAGTTTCTTCTAACAGACCAAAATATACCCTAAATCTCTAGTGTATGGCTTTGTTCTAGTCTCCTGCCTGATCATATTCTCCCCCCCCTTTTTTAAATTCCTCTCCTTTCTTTTTTCAACCAACTTCTTATCTTATCAATTCCTTTCATAAAATCTTTTATAATTTTCATCTGTACAGTCATATTCCATCCCTTTATTGTATTTACCCTTATTTTTGTACATATATAGGTTTTTCTTTCTTTAAAATTTTGGGAGGCACTTTCTTCTAACAGACCAAAATAGGCCCAAAATCTAGCATGTGGCACTGATCTATGCACCAGCCTGATCATATTTGAACATATTCTTTTTTTTTTAAATCTTTTTTTTCCTTTTTTCTTTCTTTCCCTTTCTTTTCTCCCAGTTTCAGGTCTCTTCTGATTTGTTTAGTGTATATTTTTCTGGGACCGTTGTTACCCTGTTAGCATTTTGTTCTCTCATTCATCTATTCTCCTCTGGGCAAAATGACAAGATGGAAAAAAACACCTCAAAAAAAAGAACAAGAGGCAGTACCGACTACCTAATCAATACGGACATTAGTAAGATGTCGGAACTAGAGTCCAGAATGACTATTTTAAAGCTACTAGCTGGGCTGGAAAAAAGCATGGAAGATATTAGAGAAACCCTTTCTAGAGAAATAAAAGAACTAAAATCTAACCAAGTTGAAATAAAAAAGTCTATTAATGAAGTGCAATAAAAAATGGAGGCTCTAACTGCTAGGATAAATGAGGCAGAAGAGAGAATCAGTGATATAGAAGACCAAATGATGGGGAAAAAAGAAGCTGAGAAAAAGAGAGATAAACAACTACTGGATCACGAGGGCAGAATTCGAGAGATAAGCGATACCATAAGACAAAACAACATTAGAATAATTGGGATCCCAGAAGAAGAAAGAGAGGGGCAGAAGGTATATTGGAGCAAATTATAGCAGAGAACTTCCCTAGTTTGGGGAAGGAAACAGGCATCAAAATCCAGGAGGCACAGAGAACCCCTCAAAATCAATAAAAATAGGTCAACACCTCGACATCTAATAGTAAAACTTTCGAGTCTCAGAGACAAAGAGAAAATCCTGAAAGCAGCTCGGGAGAAGAGATCTGTAACCTACAATGGTAGAAACATTAGATTGGCAACAGACCTATCCACAGAGACCTGGCAGGCCAGAAAGGACTGGCATGATATATTCAGAGCACTAAATCAGAAAAATATGCAGCCAAGAATACTATATCCAGCTAGGCTGTCATTGAAAATAGAAGGAGAGATAAAAATCTTCCAGGACAAACAAGAACTAAAGGAATTTGCAAACACGAAACCAGCCCTACAAGAAATATTGAAAGGGGTCCTCTAAGCAAAGAGAGAGCCTAAAAGTAACATAGACCAGAAAGGAACACAGACAATATACAGTAACAGTCACCTTACAGGCAATACAATGGCACTAAATTCCTATCCTTCAATAGTTACCCTGAATGTAAATGGGCTAAATCCCCCAGTCAAAAGACACAGGGTATCAGATTGGATAAAAAAAACAAGACCCATCGATATGCTGTCTGCAAGAGACTCATTTTAGAACCAAAGACATCTCCAGATTGAAAGTGAGGGGGTGGAAAACAATGTACTGTGCTAATGGACACCAAAAGAAAGCTGGGGTGGCAATCCTTATATCAGACAAATCAGATTTTAAACCAAAGACTATAATAAGAGATGAGGAAGAACACTATATCCTACTTAAAGGGTCTATCCAACAAGAAGATCTAACAATTGTAAATATCTATGCCCCTAACATGGGAGCAGCCAATTATATAAGCCAATTAATAACAAAAGCAAAGAAACACACCGACAATGATACAATATGGTGGGGGACTTTAACACCCCCCTCACTGAAATGGACAGATCATCTAAGCAAAAGATCAACAAGGAAATAAAGACTTTATTTATTTATTTATTTATTTATTTATTTTTAAAGATTTTATTTATTTATTTGAGAGAGAGAGTGAGAGAGAGAAAGAGCACAAGAGGGGGGAGCGGGAGAGGGAGAAGCAGACTCCCTGCTAAGCAGGGAGCCCGATGTGGGACTCGATCCCGGGACTCCAGGATCATGACCTGAGCCGAAGGCAGTTGCTTAACTAACTGAGCCACCCAGGCGCCCGGAAATAAAGACTTTAAATGACACACTGGACCAAATGGACTTCACAGATATACTCAGAACATTCCATCCCGAAGCAACAGAATACACATTCTTCTCTAGTGCTCATGGAACATTCCCCAGAATAGATCACATCCTAGGTCACAAATCAGGTCTCAACTGGTACCAAAAGACTGGGATCATTCCCTGCATATTTTCAGACCACAATGCTTTGAAACTAGAACTCAATCACAAGAGGAAAGTCAGAAAGAACTCAAATACATGGCGGCTAAAGAGCATCCTACTAAAGAATGAACGGGTCAACCAGGAAATTAAAGAAGAATTAAAAAAAATTCATGGAAACCAATGAAAATGAAAACACAACTGTTCAAAATCTTTGGGATGCAGCAAAGGCCGTCCTAAGAGGAAAGTATATAGCAATACAAGCCTTTCTCAAGAAACAAGAAAGGTCTCAAATACACAACCTAACCCTACACCTAAAGGAGCTGGAGAAAGAACAACAAATAAAGCCTAAATCCAGCAGGAGAAGAGAAATAATAAAGATCAGAGCAGAAATCAATGAAACAGAAACCAAAAGAACAGTAGAACAGATCAACGAAACTAGGAGCTGGTTCTTTGAAAGAATTAATAAGATTGATAGACCCCTGGCCAGACTTACCAAAAAGAGAAGAGAAATGACCCAAAGAAATAAAATCATGAATGAAAGAGGAGAGATCACAACCAACACCAAAGAATTACAAACAATTATAAGAACATATTATGAGCAACTATATGCCAGCAAATTAGATAACCTGGAAGAAATGGATGCATTCCTAGAGATGTATCAACTACCAAAACTGAACCAGGAAGAAATAGAAAACCTGAACAGACCTATAACCACTAAGGAAATTGAAGCAGTCATCAAAAATCTCCCAACAAACGAAAGCCCAGGGCCAGATGACTTCCCAGGGGAATTCTACCGAACATTTAAAGAATTAATACCTATTCTTTTGAAACTGCTCCAAAAAATAGAAATGGAAGGAAAACTTCCAAACTCATTTTATGAGGCCACCATTACCTTAATCCCCAAACCAGACAAAGACCCCATCAAAAAGGGGAATTACAGACCAATATCCTTGATGAACATGGATGCAAAAATTCTCACCAAAATACTAGCCAACAGTACATTAAAAGGATTATTCACCACGACCAAGTGGGATTTATCCTTGGGCTGCAAGTTTGGTTCAACATCCGCAAATCAATCAATGTGATACAATACATGAAAAAAGGAAGAACCAGACCATATGATCCTCTCAATAGATGCAGAAAAAGCATTTGACAAAGTACAGCAGCCTTTCTTGATCAAAACTCTTCATAGTATAGGGATAGAGCATACATACCTCAATATGATAAAAGCCATCTATGAAAAACCTACAGCGAATATCATTTTCAATGGGGAAAAGCTGAGAGCTTTCCCCCTAAGGTCAGGAACACGGCAGGGATGTCCACTATCACCACTGCTATTCAATATAGTACTAGAAGTCCTAGCCACAGCAATCAGACACAAAAAAAAAAAAAAAAAAAGAAAGAAAGAAAAAAAGAAAGAAAAGGCATCCGAATTGGCAAAGAAGAAGTCAAACTCTCACTCTTTACAGATGATATGATACTTTATGTGAAAACCCCAAAAGACTCCACCCCAAAACTGCTAGAACTCATATAGTAATTCAGTGAAGTGGCAGGATATAAAATCAATGCACAGAAATCAGTGACATTCCTATACACCAACTAGAAGACAGAAGAAAGAGAAATTAAGGAGTCGATCCCATTTTCAATTGCACCCAAAACCATAAGATACCTAGGAATAAATCTAACCAAAGAGGCAAAGAATCTGTACTCAGAAAACTATAAAATACTCATGAAAGAAATTGAGGAAGACACAAAGAAATGGAAAAACGTTCCATGCTCATGGATTGGAAGAACAAATACTGTGAAGATGTCAATGCTACCTAGAGCAATCTACACATTTAATCCAATCCCTATCAAAATACCATCCACTTTTTCAAAGAAATGGAACCAATAATCCTAAAATTTGTATGGAACCAGAAAAGACCCTGAGTAGCCAGAAGAATGTTGAAAAAGAAAAGCAAAGCTGGTGGCATCACAATTCCGGACTTCCAGCTCTATTACAAAGCTGTAATCATCAAGACAGTATGGTACTGGTACAGAAACCGACACATAGATCAATGGAACAGAATAGAGAGCCCAGAAATGGACCCTCAATTCTACGGTCAACTAATCTTCAACAAAGTAAGAAAGAATGTCCAATGGAAAAAAAATAGTCTCTTCAACAAATAGTGTTGGGAAAATTGGACAGCCATGTGCAGAATAATGAAACTGGACCATTTCCTTACACCACACACAAAAATAGACTCAAAATGGTTGAAAGACCTAAATGTGAGACAGGAGTCCATCAAAATCCTAAAGGAGAACACAGGCAGCAACCTCTTCGACCTCAGCCACAGCAACCTCTCCCTAGTCACATCGCCAAGGGCAAGGGAAGCAAGGGCAAAAATGAACTATTGGGACCTCATCAAGATAAAAAGCTTTTGCACAGCAAAAGAAATAGTCAACAAAACCAAAAGACAACCGACAGAATGGGAGACGATATTTGCAAATGACATATCAGATAAAGGGCTAGTATCCAAAATCTATAAAGAACTTATCAAACTCAACACCCAAAGAACAAATGATCCAATCAAGAAATGGGCAGAGGACATGAACAGACATTTTTCCAACGAAGACATCCAAATGGCCAACAGACACATGAAAAAGTGCTCAACGTCACTCAGCATCAGGGAAATCCAAATCAAAACCTCAATGCAATACCACCTCACACCAGTCAGAATGGCTAAAATTAACAAGTCAGGAAATGACAGACGTTGGCGTGGATGCGGAGAAAGGGGAACCCTCCTACGCTGTTGGTGGGAATGCAAGCTGGTGCAACCACTCTGGAAAACAGTATGGAGGTTCCTCAAAAAGTTGAAATAGAGCTATCATATGATCCAGCAATTGCACTACTGGGTATTTACCCCAAAGATACAAATGTAGGGATCCGAAGGGGTACGTGCACCCTGATGTTTATAGCAGCAATGTCCACAATAGCCAAACTATGGAAAGAGCCAAGACGTCCATCAACAGATGAATGGATAAAGAAGATGTGATACATATATACACCATGGTATATTATGCAGCCATGAAAAGGAATGAAATCTTGCCATTTGCAACGACGTGGATGGAACTGGAGTGTATTATGCTGAGCAAAATAAGTCAAACAGAGAAAGACATGTATCATATGACCTCACTGATATAAGGAATTCTTAATCTCAGGAAACAAACTGAGGGTTGCTGGAGTGGTGGGGGGTGGGAGGGATGGGGTGGCTGGGTGATAGACATTGGGGAAGGTATGTGTTATGGTGAGCGCTGTGAATTGTGCAAGACTGTTGAATCACACATCTGTACCTCTGAAGCAAATAATACATTATATGTTAAAAAAAAAAAAAGAAGAAGAGAGCAGGAGGGGAAGAATGAAGGGGGGGAAATCAGAGGGGGAGACGAACCATGAGAGAGATGGACTCTGAAAAACAAACTGAGGGTTCTGGAGGGGAGGAGGTGGGAGGATGGGTTAGCCTGGTGATGGGTATTAAAGAGGGCACGTTCTGCATGGAGCACTGGGTGTTATACGCAAACAATGAATCATGGAACACTACATCAAAAACTAATGATATAATGTATGGTGATTAACATAACATAATAAAAAAAACCCCAAACAAACAAACAAAAAAACTAATGATGTATTGTACGCTAACATAACATAATAAAATTAAATTAAATTAAAAAAAGAATATAGACAACTATATTATATTATAATCATCGAACTTGCTAAGAGATTAGATCTTCATTATTCCTAACACACAAAAGAAATAATTATTATGTGACCTGATTAGAGGTGCTAACTATCACTGAAAGGGCCATGATATTACAATATATAAACATACCAACTCAGCATGTTGTACACCTTAAATTGATACAATGTTATATGTCACTATATTTCACTTTTTTTGTTGTGTTGGGTTGGCCACCGTACAGTACATCATTAGTTTTTGATGTAGTGTTCAGTGATTCATTAGTTGCATATATTTCAATAAAAAAGAACTTACGAAAAAAAAAGGAAAGAAAGAAATTCTATACCCTTGACTCCAAAATCTGAGGTTCAACAACTCTGCAACACCAGCATGATGAGGAAAGATGACTAGGCAAAGGGGTATCTTGGTGGCTGGGTCAAGGGGAGATTTGGGAATGTCATGTCCAGTGGGCCCTGGTGAACATGCAAATATTGTGTGGAGTGCATTGGGGTCTGCCCTGGGATGCCAGAAATCTTGGGTTAAAAATGACAACAAAAATATCAATATGTTTGGTGTGATGGTGTTTTCTGGGGAAGCTGGTGAGGCACCTGAGTTTGTGCAGGAACTGGTGGGGCGTGAGCCAGCCTGGGAGGACTAGGGAGTCAGCAGCTACCTGGGTAACAGGAATGGTGCCAAATGAGGGTGAAAAGGGTGCCCTTCAATCCCATTGTATCACCTAACGTGCCCTTAAATCTCTTTATTAACCGGGGCTTTGCAAATGGTTTGCTTCCTTAGAGAAGCCTCCCCTGACTAGTTGAAGCTCAGTAGAAAGTTCATGACATTTGGGATTTGAATTCCATTTAAGTGTTGCCAAGAGGAAGGTAAAAAACACACACAGAGCTCAGAGCAGCCCTTCAACTTCTACAGCGTCAAAGCATTTTAAAAAGATCTCTAAAGAGACTCTGGGGGGTTTTGCAAATTTCTCTTACAAAATAGCATTTTTGCAAGAAATAAAGAGTATCAGCAATGCATGCATTAAAATCCTCTTGAAATCCAGATGGATTTTAAGATTGAGGGTGAGCAATTGCTTTCCTAAAAGCCAGTGAAGTTGACCATGGAAGGATTTTCTTTTTTCGGGGGGCGGGCAGCAGTGGGCTGGAAAGGGCATTTCTATAGGAAGTCTAAGTATCCATTCAAAAAGTTTTTAAAAATCATGATATAATAGACTTTAGAAAGCCCTGCAAATTAGTTTAAGCTTTTTGTTTAAATTATTGTTTGTTTCCATGAAATTTTAGTAGATGGTCTCGTACATGATTCCAAAGTTCTGCCAAGACATGTCTTGCAACTGTAAGTCAAAGTCTGCTCTTTCTGATCATTTTATAATAAAACTATGCCAGATAATCGCCTGTTGACATTGTGAACAGCCCCTTCTGGTCTATTTGTTTACCAGGGCACGTCCTCACACAATGGCCTGCCAATCTCCGGGATGGGGATGACATGTAATTGGTGTCCTACATAGGTCTGAAATACCGAGACGTCTCTTCCAGGATCAGTCTTGTTGACTCCTGACTCCGGGCTCTGAAGGCCCAGGGGACATCCCTGAGAGGGGCTGCAGAAGAGTTGCCCCACGTGCTTGAGGATAAAGATGTTCCCTTCTCTCACAGCCCCGCCTACCACCACCTCCTCCTGCCAGAGGCTGCAGGGCCCTACACCTGTGATCCTGCCAAGTGAGTGTGCAGGGGTGCACACATTAGGCCATGACTCAGTCAAGCTCTTCTGATTATGTCTGCGGAGAGGAGAGGTTGGTTTGAGAAGTAGGCATTCAATGAACATTTATTGAACCCTGCTTCAGTTGCCTTCATTTCGATGTTTTATTTAATCCTCTTAAGAGCTCGGAGCAATGTGAGTTATTCCCAATTTAGAGTTGAGGAAATTGGGGTTCCAAGAGAAGGACCTCTTGTCCGAGACTCCTGGGACTTTAGACCCCAAGGTTCAATAATGCCTGGCTGCAAGGCTGCCACTTAGGGTCAATGTTGGTGGGGATCATATAGATACAGTCCTTGAAGACAGAGACACACAATCAGCATCTGGGTGTGTTGGTGCACCAAAGAAAGCGCTTACTCAGTGCTCTGTGCCAGGAACTGTCCCAAGTGCTTCACATGTGATAACTCATGTAATCTTCGGAATAACCCAACGCTTCACTCCCGTTTTCCAGATGAGGAAACTCACAGCACAGGAAGACTGAGCGACTTGTCTAAGGTTACAGAGCTAGGAAAGAGTGGAGCTAGGATTCGAACCCAGGTACTAAGGTTCTGGATGCTTCCTCCCATCATTCTGTTAGGAAAAAATTTAACACATACTGGAAATTTGAAAGACGTTTACAGTAAGCATGTGTGTGCCTACCCCCCAGATTCTGCAATTGTTAGCATTTTCCTACATTTATTTTACCACGTATCTATCCATCTACCTACCCATTAATCCACCTCATTTTTGATGCATTTCAAAGTAAGTTGAAGAAATCTGTACACTTCACCCCTAAATGCTTCAGCATGGGTATCATAGAGTTCAAAATTTATTTATGTTTTGTTGATAAAATTTACATAAAGAGAAGTGCACAAATCTTCATTGTGCCATTCAATGAAATTCAGCAAATGTATACACCTGTGTTACCCAAAACTTACCGAGATTTAGAACATTTCCATTACTCCAGATAGTTCCCTCGTGTGCCTTCTCAGGCAATACCCACCCCACTTGTCTCCAGGAAATCACTCTTCTGACTTTTTCCCATTATAGGTATGTTTTCCCTTTTCCAGGGCTTTATATCAATGAAATCTTACAGTATGTTTCTCTTTTGCGGCTGGCTTCTTTGCCTTGGCATATTGTTTTCCAGATTTGTCCATATTGTTGCATGTATCGGTAGCTTGTTCCTTTCTATTGCTGAGGAGTATCCCACTATGTGAATATACCACAGTTTGTTTATTCATTCTCTTGTTTACGGACACCTGGGCTGTTCCCCAAACCGCCCCCCTCTTTCGGCTATTTTCAATAGGGATGCTATGAACAATCATGTGTTAGTCTTTCTGTGGACACAGGCTTTCCTTTCTTTGGGTTAACACTTGGGGTGGGTCAAAGGGTAGATTTATGCTGAGTTTTATAAGAAGCTGCTAGACAGCTTTCCAAAGTGGTCGCATACTTTACATTCCCACCAGCGGCGTGTGACAGTTCCCATTTGGATGCTAAACGGCTAAGCAATCTGCTCTGCCACCCTCCCAAGGCCGAGGCCAATAAACATTTGCAGTTGAATGAGTTCCTAAAGGTCAGAAAGAATGGATTTGGCAGCCTCAGAGATGATACCTGCTGGGCCCGGGTGGGGGTGGTGAGAGTCCGTTTGCAACTCTTCAACCTTTCCAACCAAAATCTCTGGCTTGCACCAACAATGATGGCAGAGCCCGCGTGTGCAGCACGCCTGTGGGACATCGGGCACTCTGGTAAGCCCTTTAGATATACAAAGATAGGACTGTTCCATGACCCTTCAGCCTTGGAGTTAGGAGCTATATTTATCCTATTTTATAGGTCAGGAAATTGAGGCTCGGAGGGGTGAGGGATTCACCCTCTGGCACTCACAAAGGCAAAGCCACGATTTGATCCTGCTTTAGAATGACTTCAAAGTCTGAGCAATTTCTACTGCATTTTAACATCTTCTGCTGCAAAAGGCGACAGATTTGGAGAATCCAGGGATGGGTCCCAAAGGGCCCTGATTCCAAGTCTGCAACAACAGCTACCTTAGGACCAGAGTGATGGGTCCAAATCTCCTTGGTACACCTGCTGCTAAGATTCCGTCGCCGTGCAGAGAGCCCGATGGGGAGCTCAATCCCAGGACCCCGGGATCATGACCTGAGCCAAAGGCAGAGGCTCAAAAGACTGAGCACCCAGGTGTCCCTAAAGGGAACTTAGAGCAACTGCAGTTGGAGACACAGAAAATGTTGTGCAATTAGTAATTAATTCTGCGGTGAGTAACTGAGGCTCTGATACAAAGAAGTGGCCATCACAGGACAGACAGGAGAGGGAGCAAAGAAGAAAAACCCCAGCATGGGGCATAAAGAAGAGGACAGTCGTGTCTTTAAAGGCAAAACCTGGAAACTAAAGCTCTGTTCAAGGGGCTGGTTAAAAATAAAATGAAGGTGACCGCCTTTTCCTCAGCTGCTGCTGAGGGGCTCAGTGATGTAGGAAAGACATTAGGGTTTGAAGCCGAAGGCCAAGGAAGAATTCTTGAGACGTCTTTGGTGCAAACAAATGATTTTATTAAAGCACGGGGACAGGACCCATAGGCAGAAATTGCCGCATGGGGGTCATGAGGAGTGTATACTTGTATACTTTCAAGTTGGAAGTTGGGAAGGGGTTCGGGATAGCGTAAGTCTCTAAGGAATTTTGGAAGCAAGGTTTCCAGGACCTTGAGGGGGCTAGCTATTGTTGGGAGAAGGTCATTTATTACCATCTAATAAAACCGTAGTCATGAGATGCTTCAGATGTATATCAGTGGGCCATATGCTTGGGGGGATGATTGCCAACACGTATCTTGGAGGGTTTAGAGATAACGGAAGTTTCCAGAGGAATTCTTATACCTTAAAGTAGACTTACAGGATCCTTGGCGGGGGAGGGGTGGGGTCAGGCTAGGATTGCCTTTTGCCCTTAGCAAAGTATTAACATCGAGGCAGTTGAGTCCCTAGAGGAATGTCACCCTGCCTGTTTCAAGGACTTGTCAATGGGCTGCAGGTAGTAAGGAAATTTAATAATTTCTCTGTTGCCTTGTTTCCCACACCATAGGTAGTAAGGACATTTAACAATTTTTCTTCTTCATTTCCCACATCACTCGGTCCTTGCAGTCCTTCCGAGGAAGCTAAGGCCGAGTTGGGGTGATGCCCTCACTTCGTCCAGGGCCTAGGACCCTGTGAGGCCGCGCCCGCTTAGCACCTGCCCGCACCCATCGTCTCTGTCTCAGAGCTCCCCTGCATCTACTTGGCCCTCATCCCTGCAGGAGGAGAAGATCACGGCCCTCCTTCAAGCGCGGATGTAAATGTTGAACCTTTCTGGCAGGGCTTGTTTGCAAAGGCCCTGGCCAATGTCCACATCGGGAGCCTCATGTGCAAGGTAGGGCTCGAGGTCCTGTTCCCTCCACCACTGCTGCCCTAGCCCGGGTGGGGGTGGGTGGGGAGGGGGGCCGGCGGGGGGGAGGGGTGCGGCGGGGGAGAAGAAAGCGGAAGAAAAGAAAGAATCAGAGGAGTCTGATGAGGACTCACGCTTCGGTCTTTTTGACTCAGCCTCTTCTGTAACCTGTTCAATACAAAGCCGAACTCTTAAAATAAAATGAAGTTGCCTCTATGCCCTATAAGTCTATGTAGCCATGAAAAAGAATGAGACCTATCTCCGTAAGCTCCTTTTTTTAAATTAAATTAAATTAAATTTATTTGAGAGAGAGAGAATGAGAGAGAGCACATGAGAGGGGGGAGGGTCAGAGGGAGAAGCAGACTCCCCGCGGAGCGGGGAGCCCGATGCGGGACTCGATCCCGGGACTCCAGGATCATGACCTGAGCCGAAGGCAGTCGCTTAACCAACTGAGCCACCCAGGCGCCCTCTCCGTAAGCTCCTATGAGGCACTACCCAGGATATATTTTAAACGAACAGACACACACGAGTTCAAGTATTGCATGTGGAGTTATAAGCTGATTTGTGTTCAAAAGACTTCTTTTATGCTTATATAGCACTTTTCTGGAAAGATACACCAAACACTATTAACGGTGGTTACCTCTGGAGGGTAAAAGTGAGAGGTGGTAGGGGAGAGATTTTTCCTTTGTTATGCTATTCTGAGCTCCACATTTTTTTTTAAACACTGGCCACATGTAGAAACAACTACAGAAGTTTGCCTGCAGAGAACTTCTGAGGCCGAGGCCCAGAGGCGGGGCCACCCTCCCCCCTAGCTCCAGCTACCTTGGAGCTCTGCTCGCTTGGCGCTCTCGGCCACATTCAACTCAGGGTTGCCTACTTGCGGGGCTGAGGCCCACACCCCCATGCCAGGCACAGGACTGCCAGGCTGGACCCCTGCACCGCAGCAGCCCTGGCTGCATGTGGTTTACCATCCGCCGAGCGCGCCTGCGCTGAAGCTACCTAGGTGTCGGCAACCCTGGTCTTCGAGGACATTGGCGGCGGCCTCTGGTGTGGGGCACTGGGTAGAGAAGCTCCCTCTGCCTGGGGCAGTTGGCCCCCCTTTCCGTGCACAGGGGACTTGTTCAGTGATAGTCTCCTCTTCTGCCACCCTCTGCCCCTCCAGAGGGCTATGCCTAAAAAGCAGAGCTAGTACCATCACTGCAGCTAAAAACCTTCTATGGCTCCCATGGCCTCCAGGAGTCCATACTGTTTATTCGAGCATTTTATTTTATTTATTTATTTATTTATTTTTTTAAAGATTTTATTTATTTATTTGACAGAGAGAGAGATAACGAGAGCAGTAACACAAGCAGGGGGAATGGGAGAGGGAGAAGCAGGCTTCTTGCCGAGCAGGGAGCCCGATGTGGGACTCGATCTCAGGACCCTGGGATCATGACCTGAGCCGAAGGCAGACGCTTAACGACTGAGCCACCCAGGCGCCCAATTCGAGCATTTTAAAAAATGCTCCTTCCCGGGCATCCCCTGAGATTTTAATCCTTTCGGGCTGGGAGTGGGAATCAGAACTGCATTTCTGCAAGTGCTGCGAGTTGATCCTGAAATGAGCGCTCCTGAGACCACATAGAAGAAAATGTTGACTCACAGGAAAATGCCAGAACTTTTCTGCAGGGTGTTTGGCCCTGTCTGATCTCTAAGCCACTTTTCTGTCTAGTCAGCCCCATCCACCCTCCATACTCCAATCGCATAGAACCCCTTGCCTATCCTCACAAGGGCTGCTTTCTCCGCACCTGCCCCCCACCCCTGCCCTGTCCTGTCCCTGCCTAGGAACAGGATGGCTCTCAGCCCAGAATGCCCATCCCTGTGTGCACTTCCTGGAGAGGACTCTGTCCTCCCACAGCCCCCGTGGAGCCTCGCTGCCTCTCTGGCCACATGGATTTCCCCGATTCCCACTGACCCCTTCAGCCCTTCTCCTGCGCCTGGGGCCACCTGCACCTGCGGATGGGCCCCTGGGCCGTGAGGCTCTTCCAAAGGAGGCAGCATCTGCCGTGTCTCTGCATCCCCGGGGGCTTGCCTCCACGAAGGTGTGCAGAAGGGAGGGTGGAGGAGAGATGGGAAGGGGAGTTGGGCTGGCAAGCTTCAGCTTCAATGGGCCTCCAGCCCTGCAAGGGTAGAGAAGAGGGAGGGAGACAGAGGCAAAGAGCTGGAGACAAGTCAGGATCTGGAATTAGTTTTCCAGGGGCATGAAAGGAAGCAGGTCCCGCCAAACTGCGGCTTCTCTCCAGGCCTGGCTGCAGGCACGGAGACCACAGTTGTGGCCTCAGAGAGGCTCTGAGGGGGGCTGGGCACAGGCTTTCCTGGGACCCCCAGCCTGTCATCTCACAGTCTCCTCTCTCCTGGTTCCCCACCCCCCTTCTGCTTGCCCGGCCTTTGCCCGAGGTCAGGCTGTCTTGGCCAGGAGGTGAGGCACCTGGGTTTGTAAAGAAACATCTCTCAGCAGGAGCTGATAACACGCCTAGGGAAGACGACAGACCTCCCACTTGCAGAGTTTTTACCAAACCTTTAAAGGTTGCAGCCTTCCACCCTGCAATCATCCCACAAAAGCTGTCAGGAGCATCACTGAAAATGAAAACGTGCAATGAGCAAAGTTCAGGAGAATCCTGCCAAAGGGCGGTGTGTGTGGCAGGGGGGTGGGGTGGGGCTGGCTCCTGATGCTCAAGTTCCTCCACCAGCAAGTTGCCCCACGAGGCAGCCCCCTCACCCTCCGAGGCGTGTAGTTCTCCCCCTGGCTCCCGAGGGGCGCCCTGCAGGATTGGAAAGACCTTGGGTGTTGGTGGGAGGTAGTTCTGCTTCAAATTCCGGCTCTGCAGTGAGCGGCTCTTCCAAGTCATGTCAACCTTCCGAGCCCAGTTTCCTCGTGTGTAAACGGGGGGCGTCACTAACCCCTCAGACTTGTGAGAGTTGTACGTGGTGTAGAAGGTGAGGATCCCGCCGCGGGGCCTGGTACGTATGAGACAGTCAACAGAGGATGGGTCCCTTCTCGCCTCTGCCTGACGTCCGTCTGTCTGTCCATCATCTCCTCAGTTAGGCAAGGCCTCCACAGCAGTGGGTTTGGGAACACGCCTGCCACAGCCAGCACAGCTACGGGTTCGAATCCCGCCTCTGCCACTTCTTAGCTGTGCTGTCTCCGGCAAGTTACCTCTCCTCTCTGTGCCTCTATTTCTTCATCTGCAAAAAGGTAATAATAGTACCTCATGCTTAGGTGTTACTGCGAGGCTTAAATGGGATGTGACATAAAAAGTGCTTGAGAAAACACCTGGCACATAGTAAATTCTGAAAAAATCTCAGCAATTACTCTAAGTATTTATCCAGTCGACATGTAGTGAGCGCTTACGGTGAGCCCGCTGGGGGTTGCCAAGGAGCCTACAATTAGTTGGAAAACTTGTGCACAGGCCCCCAGATAGTCTCGTCTGAAAGGACTGTTTTCCAGTGATTTTTGTTAGCCCACCCCAGCAAAACATGAGTGCATTCTAACGTTAACCTGACTTAGCCATAATGGAATGCAGTATAGTTAAGTGGGAAAAGCAAGGCTTTGCAGACAAATAGACCCCAAATCACATGCCAAGCTGTGTGACATTGGACAGGTGGCTTTACCTCTCTGAACCTTGGTTTCCTTCTCTGTAAATGGGGATATCGATGCCTACCCCTGAGGGCTTGTTGAGGATGTTACAGAAGAATGGCTGACCCAATACACATTAGCCTCCTTTCTCTTGTTTGCCAAGCTTTTTAAGAATTATTAAAAAGCAGATTGCCTAACCAGAGAGGGCTGGCTAGTTCAGGAGGGATGCTGTTTCAGAAAGTTGAGGAAAGCTCTTCCTGAGTCATGGCTGTGGAAACTTCTGGCACAGCTCCCTAGCTTCCCTCTGTCCTTAAACTGCTGCACTGCCTTCTCAGTTCTGACTCACTAGCAGCTTCCATGGCTTTCTCTTTCCCCACAGGAGTGGGTGGTTGTTTTGGCTCTAATTTCAGTATCTCATTATCCTGGGGCACAGTCACTCAGTCACACGGTGTCAGACCCAAAACCATCCAGACACTTTCCACCCTCACAAGCAGAACCCTCAGCTTCAGTGATTCAGAGACCACCACGCCCGCCCCCCGCCCCTCTGCAAACAACCGCACGTCCTCCGGGGCTGGAAGGGGCAGAGTGCAAACAGAGGACGACGAAGAGCCTCGTCGTGGTACTACGTGCCAGAAACCGCGGGCCCCCAGCCCTGATTAATTCTTAGAACGAGCCACGATGCAGGCACTATCATCCCTATTTGGTAAGTGTGGGACCCCAGACCCAAAAAGATGACCCCACTTATCCACAACAGGGATCTGAATCCAGCTCCTTTAAAGAAATTCATATTTTTAACCATTGTGCAATACAGCCTCTCCCTGTGCTGACCTGGTTCTCAGGCCACGGTTCTGCTGGTGGCTGTCATCAGCCCGTCACTGCCAGCCTGGCACCGGGCAGGTCAGGTGGAGAACACAGCGCATGTGTGCAGTGGTGAGATTTCCGGTCCCAGGAAAGCCCTGGCACCATGAGCCTGGTACCTCCAACTGCTTCTCACTTGGAGCAATCACCCTGCAGGAAGCTGCAGCGGCATGAAAAGGAAAAGAAGGCAGAAAGAAACAGTTATAAAGGCGCCAACCAAAACGAAGCTTCTGGGACCCTCTGCTTGGGAGCCAGATGGAAGGCCCCCTGTCCTCTGGTCATCTGAGCCCACACAAGGGGAACACCTGACACCCTGACCGCCGAAGGTGGAAGGCGGGAAGGAGGGAAGGCGAGAGAAAGGGGACAAGGGAAATGAGGGTGACAACAGGGGAGTGGTTGTCCTTTGGGGGCTTGATTAAGGACACAGCCTCGGTTTCCTGATCTCTAGGTGGGCTCTGAGTCTAGGGCTGCCTCACTGCAAAACCGACCCTCCTCACACAAGCTCCTAGCTGCCTCCCGAGATAAGATGGAGCGCTGGGCTCGGGGGAACAGGTTCGTTAATCGCCATTTCATGGAAGAAAAAAGGAGGCTTAGTAAAATTAAATATTTAGGCCAAAGACCCAAGGCTGGCAAATCCCAGAGCCTGAGATCCAGGCAGGAGGCTTTTTCGGTGCCTGTGACCCTTCCCTCAGCCCCATGCCTGCTCTCAGTGGAGAAACGTCAGCAAGGCCTGTCTGCCATCTAAGTCCGGGGACCCCTTCTCTGTCCCCACGCAAAGGAACACCCTGAGTTGGGCACGAAATGTCTCCAGAGTTTTCTACTGAGGATGGCCAACTTGGCGAGCAAGACAGGAGAAGAACCAACCTGCGGGCTAAAATGGGAGTCTAATTTGTTCTCTGAAGTCTCGAACATTTCAAGAGAGGCATGGAACTACAGACCGATTTTGAAAGTTGTGCTGTGGATAGATTTTTTTTTTCCTCAGTGCAGTTTCCTCTCCTTTTTCAGGCTCGCTTTCCTCCTCTAGCTGGGCCGAGAAGAGAGAAAGTGGGACTTGCAGGGCCAGTGTCTGCTCCCCGGCCTCTTCCCCGCCACGTTCCCTCTGCCCTGCGATGGTCACACAGGAAGAAAATGCGCTGCATGGCCTGCTCTTTGTCCACACTCCATTTCGTGTGCACAGTAAGCCTATTTGTTCAAAGGCCTTGGAAATACAAAAATCCAATTCCCAACCAGATTTGTGGGGGAGAGAAGTATGATACTAAAGAGCCCCTTTCCTCTCTGTTTTTTAATGGAAACAAGGGCGGTGGTATCAACTAAATAATGAAAGTACCTGGCTTGGCTTCATATCCCTTGCTGGGTATTGCCAGCGCTTTTCTGGGGACACGCAGTGATTTTTGCTTTTAAATCCCTCAAGCAAAGCTTGTAAATATTTTTTTTTATAGTTGTCTTATCTGCTTAGGATCCAAAGGTTGGTTTTTCTTGCCAAAAGCTAGAAAAGGCATAGTTTTGCTTTAAATCTGAGGAATGGGCTTTCTTCTCCTAAGTCATCCAAGCAGTATTTCCCTCCCACCTTCTCCAGTGTTGCTGGGAGGTGGGTGTGCATAAAGCCCGCTCCTCGTCTCTCTGGAAAACGTTCATGAAAATCTACCAAGCTCATCACTGGGTTATGGAGTTGGCTCTGCGTTTGGGGAGTGCTGAGTCCTCCTTCCAGGTAGTGTGGGGTCAGAGCAGATGCTACCCACGGCGACCTAGCCACCTGGGGGCCACATGGGTAAACAGTGTTCTCTGATGGAAATGTTTCCCACATTTGTTGCTGTTGCAGTCAGAGAATTTGGAATTGTAGAGCTCAATACTTTTGCATTTTGAGGGACCTTAGAGATAAGCTGGCCCACATACTCCATTTTATAGGTGAGAAGATTGAGGCTGACAGGTGGAGTGGCCTTCACTTGGCCACCCAGTTAGTTAGCAACAGAGCCAAGACTCAGACCTTGACCTTTTCCTGACCACTTGCTTCTTTTTGTATAGGTTGGAGCTAACCCCTAGTTCAAAAGCCCTATGATATAGTCAAAGTAGTCTTCTAGAACCCAAAATTGAAACAAAAAGGAAGGAAGGAGGGAAGGAGGGGGGAAGAAGAAAGGGAGGGAAGAAAGGTAGGGAGGGAGGAGGGAAGAAAGGTAGGAAGGAAGGAAGGAAGGAAAGGAAGGAAGGAAGGAAGGAAGGAAGGAAGGAAGGAAGGAAGGAAGGAAGGAAGGAAGGAAAGAAAATGTTCCCATTCACCCCACTGGCCTCAGGAGAGAGCTCCAACTCCTTCCCATGCAGAACAGACCTCTTTTCCACCTGGCCTTTCTATGTTTGCCCTGGTTCTAACCACATCCCCTTCCATTCCCCCCGCCCCCCTCCCCCATTGAATGCAGTTTCCTCCGTCGCAGTGCTGTTTCCAGCCTCCACACCTTTGCACGTGCTGCTTCCTCTCCCCGGAAATCCCTTTCCTAGTTCACAGGTCAGCTTCTCTGGAAGCCTTTCTGCCCCCACCCCACTCCCCAGCTCTGAGCAGGGGCAGTCATTCTTTCCCTCAGAGCTGCTTCCGTTCTGAGTAGTCACTCCTTTTACCAGCCTTAGCGTGTAGGTGGTTTGTGTCCATGTCCGTCCTCCCCAGGCTATGAGCTCTTCCATGTCAAGAAGGAGGTTTCCCCATCCCTGTGGTCCCAGTGCCTGCCTGGCACAGGGCTGGCCGCTGGGCGGTTGCCAATAAATGATGGTTGGATACGTAAATGGTCATCTAATGAATGGATGCCATCCAAATAACAGCCCCCTGCTCTGATGACAAAATACTGACAATTTAGATCAAATGAGTGGCACAAAGAGTTAAAGCTGAGTGTATAAATTCCAGTTTTATATATCTCTTTTCCATGTGATTGTATTTGTTAAATTTACAAAATAAATACTGTGTACTAGCCCAATGCAAAGGAGCTCCTTCTTGAGCAGCTACCAAGCATGAGCAAAGAAAGCAACATTTTTCCTGGTGATGAATAATCATCTATTCACATACTAACTGCCCATTTTCTAAGGAGGCAGCAGATTACTCATCTACTTAATTAAAGTATCCTCAGTTCTAACAGGAGCCCAGCTAAGTGATAATTATTGCTGGCATTCCCTAGCACCTCCAAGACTGAAGAACATTGTAGACATCCTTACTAAATACTATTTCTAAAAGCAATACTGCAAAAAATCAAACTGAATATGTTAATTGACTAGCATTTGGGTATGAAAGGTAAATTCTCAACCTCAGGCTGAGCCTGTGACTCTACAGCCTAGAAAAAAACATCGTCATGAGAACGGTGAATGTTTCTTGAGAGCTTACTGCTTGACTGCTCTTTATCCCTTTTATGTAGTTGAGGGAACTGAGGCACAGAGACAGAAGTAGCTTGCTCATGATCTCACCCAGGCAGTGGGGCTCTAGAGGCTGGGATCTTGCCATACTTCCTTCCCAAAAAAGGAACTAACACTTATGGAATGCCTACCATATGGTACTTTATGGAACACCTGCCAGTTATTTTCCTATGCATCATATAGTTGTCTCACTATAATCCTATATTGTAGTTCTTAAGAAAATGGTCTGATTTGTTTTGAAATGAGGTATAAATACAAAATAAAGTCTCTCAGGAAAAAGCCTTTTGTCCATCTTCCTTCCTACTGAGGTTGCTCGTGGAGGACATGATGCCTGGAGTAGCAGCAGCCATCTTGTGACCATGAGGAAGCAAGTCAATAGACTGAGGATGATGAACTAGAAAGAATAAAATGTGTTGCAGCCACTAAGTCCTTGTACCAAACCTAGAGCCATCCACTTTCAGACTTTTTGTTAGGTGAGATAATTAAGTGAGTTCATTTTTTTTAATGACTAGTCAGTAATTCTTTTAGCTACAGATGAAAGTATTCTTCTTGGATGTGAGGGCTCTGAAAGGGTCCTGACAGAGTCAGTGCTCAGTATTGTCTCTGAATTTTACAGATGAAGAAATGTGACTCAGAGAGTTGAGGTCAGTGTTACATAGCCAGCAAGATTTGAACAGAGGCATGCCTGCCATGATGTTTACTACACTCCCTCATTTGGTCAACCTAGGGTTGACCTCTTGGGGCTTTTTTTATGCTGACTCCTAACCCAAAGTCCATTCTCTTAGTGTGATACTGGGTCAACGCGTCAGATCAGACTCCCATGTTGAGTGGGTACAGTTGTGTGTTGATTGTGGAAGGAGGGAACAAATAGGGGAATTATTAGTTCAGGGCTCATACTGGGAGCACCTACCCAGGACACTCTCAGGGGAATCCTCTAGCATCTACCAGAGCAGCTGAGGGGAGAAAGATATCAGCATGCTCGTCTCACCAGCAATCTTATATGGAGAAGTAGCAATGTCCCCTCAACAGGGTGTCCCAAATCCTAGACTTTCTTCTCTGTGACTGGCCCATGGGTCCTGCTGACACTCCCACGAGGCCTTCACTCTTCCTCCTGTCCCTCCCCTGCACCTGACCCATACTCTCCTTCCGGGTGGCCCAACCTCTTCTGGAACATGAGAGGAGTGAGCATCTGTCCATTCTGCCCAAGAGACATCTTGTCCCCAGCTTCTCTCTTGACCTCTCGGCCCCACCCCAGCTTGCCTCCTCTCCTTGCTCTCCTGGTCCTCATCCCTGGACACCTGCAATGAAGGCATCACACCTGCCTCTGGGCCCCAGCACCGGATTCTCCCTCTAGCCGACACTCTGAACGTCCTCTCCAATTTGACTAATGCTCAGTCCTGGATCACACAGTTTGGGCTCCATTCTGCAATCTCACCTTCAATTCTAACCCTCATGTCCCTGGGGTCGGGTGCTCACAGCTGGCTGGAGTCCGATCTCCTCTGAGTGGACATCTCTCCTATTGTCTGGGGCTCACGGGCACTCGGACACCTGCAGATAGGCTATAGAGCTTTTTTCTCCCATCTGTCTCACTAGTTCTTTCCAAAGAAACAAACCAGGGGATTTCTCTTTAGAAGGTTAACCCTTTGGTGGCCTTTCTATTATGTGGCTGAGAGGAGGATCCATCAATCCTGTGATATGATGCTGGGTTGGAAATAAAGGCTTCTTGGCGCCTCAGAAAAGTTCCCACCTGTCGTTGAAGTGCTCTACTCCATCCCATGTGAGTGCAGACAGAGGGGCTCATCACTCTCTTGCATGCGGTGAGTGAGGGCGGGCTAGGTCTCCCCCTAGGGCTGTCACACTGTCCCTAGGACATGCAGGGGTGCCTTTACCCAGCAGTTCTGGATGGAGTGTTCCAGGAGGTGTCAGATCACCCTGGGGGCTCCTCGGACCATAAAACCTGGGTGGTGCACAAGTTTAACTTACCTGCTGCCAAGGGATTCCCTGGATTCCCCATGCAGGGAAATCTGTAGGGAAAGAACTTTAGTTTTACAATCCCTGATGTGGACAGCCACATCTGAGTAATGCTTACACACACACACACACACACGCATCTGGGGCTTAGGGATGTTTAGGGAAAGGCCTGCTAGTTGGAGAAGATGCACTCTACTTATTTTTTTTTTTTTTATCTCTAAACCTCCTCAGGCTTTCAACCTTTGAAGAGCATAGTATGTCACTGACATCAAAGGCAAACTAAACTCTCTGGCCGTATGTAGCAACCACACAGCAGTGGCAACAAGAAACTAGCTTGTAAAAGCAGGACGAAAACAGACCGCGACGTCGAAGCTGGGTCTCCGAGGAGGCCAGATTCTAATGCCTTCCATCTTGGGGAAGTTTTTAAAAGACCGAACAACTTTCGTTTGACTAAATAAATTTCCATGGCTCTGTTTTTGAAATTGGCAGTTGTGGTGGATTTAATAACCCACTAAGGGTCGCAAGGGTCTGTCTCCCCCTGCCACTTTCATTCAGATGATCTGGGCTCAGAGTGGTTATGTGACTTGTCTAAGGTCACCCTGCTAGAAATGGCAAAGCCTGGAGCTGCCATGGGGTCTGTCTGTCTGATGCCAAGGTCCATGCTTTCAACCAGCAAGCTTCACTGCTCACCCACCCCTCCTTGAAGGAAGGAGGAGAGTGAAAGCAAAGGTGGCCATTGGTTTGTGGAAACCCTTCCTCAGTTAAGATGTTCGATGTGAGCATCCTAGATTCCGCTGAGTCACCAAGATCCCTGGGGCTCAGTGGAGGTGCTGTGTGGACTTGGGGAGCTAGGGTGACTCACTGCAGGCCAGTAGAAGCAGAGGGGAGTCCTTGCAGTGTCTGGCTGGTGCAGGCTGCTTGCGGGAACGTGTATGAGGCGCCTCACATGTATGAGAGACTCTCATGTACTTACATAGACACATTGGCTTCCTGATGCTCATGTTCGCTCAGGGGTGGGCATAATTATCTTCATTTGTGAAAGACAAAGAAACCAAGGCTCAGAGAGGCTGAGCACCTGCCTACGGACGCACACAGAGTAAAGAAAAAAGAGAGGATTCAGACAGTGGGGCTCCCTGACCCACACTATTTCCAGATTGCCCGTGAGTAGGCCTTGAGTCTTTCCTGGCCTGTGATTACAGCAGACAGGAATCTGGTCATTTTATTTTATTATTATTTTTAAACTTCAGTTCTTGACATCTGTGTGAACTCGGTGGACAGAAGCATGGAGAATTGTTCCACCAGCCTCGGCTTTTGTTTGAAAGGCTGCGGTTCCCCGGCCCCACCCCGTGCCGTCCAAGCTTAGCTGTGACCTGCTCTGGGACACTTTCGGCAATAAGCGACAAATCTCATGGGCTCACCACGGCTGCCCCTCCCGCCTCGGCCCTGCACCCAAGGCCGCCCCCCCCCCCCACCGCCCCGTCCTCTCTGCCTCTGAGCTGGTTCTTTCTGTAACGAATACCGCTCAGTCATATATATTTAACATGTTTTATGCTAATAAAAGTGTTCAATCTCTTTTGTGCTCTTCTCGGTGACTGACATTGTTTCAAAGCAGATTTAGAAATAGTTTTGGTCCTGACATTTATGCAGCAAGTGGGTGTTGTTTATTGCTGAGCAATTAGAACATAGATTAACATAATATCACTCCTCAACTTCAAAATCTGGGAGAGCGCTCAGGGAGCAGCTTCCCGAGAGCTCACCCGGCCCGCTTCCTTTTGTCTTTCTGCTTTTTGCCTCCTCCACACCCATCCACCCACCTGCCTTGAAATGTGCTATTTCAAATTTATAGTTCAAGAAAGTTTGTGTAATCTAAGTCATAAAAAAGAGAAGCCTTTTTCTTCCACTGCAAAAGAAGCCCACGGCACCTGGATTCTTAACCAAAAAGGCAATTTATAAAAATTTTTTGTCCTTGAAAACTTTTTTTTTTTTTAAATCTCCCTGCCCACTGTTAACTCTTAGAGGAATTGAAGTCAGGAAGCAGAGATGGGCTGTTTACACACATTTTCTTGAGTAGTTTCCCACAATCTTGGATTCGCCGCCCTCTTTTGCCGAGGGCACTTCCATCTTAGACATCACATTTGTCCTTTCATGGGAGGAAGTCACCCGTGGGCTGGTCTCTGCACATAGGAGCTAGAGGAGAGGAGGAGATCTTCGCCATCTGCGTTTGCACCACAGGTCAGAGAGGGTTTGCACTGGGGCTTGTACTGGGCACCTGCCCCAAGCCTCTCCACTCTAAGGGATGGGTCCATGGAGCAAAGTGCTTGAGGGAGGACAGCCCTCCAGGGAGCAGGTCAGGTCCTTGTGGGCACTGCCGACGACTTCCTTTGCCTGCCCCGAAGTCCTGATGCTTATACATCCAGAACCCCTCACCACCGCCACCAGAACCACCCTGCACTAAGCCATGGCTGTCTTTTGGTTGGATCATTACAGCAGCTTCCTCCATGGTCTCCTTGATTCTGCCCTTGTCCCCTTCAATAAGGCAGTGCAAGTACCTTTCTTGAAAACGTCAGGACAGCCATTTCTATGCGGGAGGTCCCTAAGACCAACCTCCATTTCGGCAACCCACTAGGACTCCCAGGACTCAGTGCGCTGTTGTGAAAGCTGCGATTTCTTACAGCAACAGGATATGAATCACAATCAACAAAAGGAAGAGGCACGTGGGGCAAAAGCCAAGGGAAACCGGGCACAGACGTCAAAAATGGAGTGGCAGGGGACATCCTGAATCCCCCAGCAGCAGGCTGTGACGTGTGCGTGAAGCACTGTCCACCAGGAACGTCTGTTAGGGACGTGGTGGCTGGGGGTTTTACCGGGGCCCATCATGTAAGCCCTCCCTGCGAGGCATAAACCAGACTCCAGGCTCCCGGAGGAAGGCAGGTGTTCAGCATAAGCCACACTGTTTGTACAAACAGAATAGGCAGAGGGGGTCGCTCTTATCCGAGCATGGTGGGAACCTTCCTCAAACCCGGGTTCCCCGGGGGCCACCTAAGGGCCAGCTTGGTAAGCAAGCCTCGCAAGAGGCAGCAGACAGACCTGCTGTGCTCACGCTTTTCTGCAGAGCTCCTCTGCTCAAAACCCTGCAGGACAGCTCATCACACACAAAATAAAAGCCAAGGTCCTTCACATCACAACCCCCTCCCCCCCCAGCATGATGGAGCCCCTTACTTCCTCTCTAATCTTCATCTCCTGCTACCCTCCCCTTCCTCCCTCTGCCAGGCCACACTGGTCTCCCTGCAGCTCGGCAAACACACCAGGCATGCTCACGCCTGAGAAATGCCGTGCCTTCCTCTTTCCTCTTCCCAGAGTGTGCTTCCCCCCAGCTATCTGTCTGGCTTTCTCTCTGCCCTCTCCTGCGATAATGTGCATAGCCTCCTCCCCTGTCCATCCCCTGCTGCGGTGTGTTCTCTGTCCCTTTCCTCCTTTGTTCCCCCGTTGGCTCCAGCATATTATACCAGTTATTTTATTTATTGTCTGGATGCTCAGCAAGAACGCAATCATCAGGATAGTGGGGACCTGTGTCTGTTTTGTTCACCGAGGTAGCTCCTGTTCCTAGAACAAAGCTTAATGAAGCAACGATAACCTAATGTTACCCCCCTAACCTCGAGTATAAGAAAAGGCAAGCCTGTGGTGCCAGATGGGTTAGAATTGTCATGCCACCACTTAGAACCTATGTCACTTTAAGTATGGTCCAGACTTCTCTGACCTCAGTTTCTTCATCTGTAAAGGGGGTATTAATAATATCTGGGTCATGGGATTATTGTGCCTGTGAAGGTAGCTAATACACATAAGGTCTTTTAGAACACAGTGAGTATATGTATTAGCTCGGACTACTATTATTTCCTTTTCTTCATTAAGCCGTCATTATTTTAAAAAATGTTATTATGGAAGATTTCAAGCATACACAAAAGTAAAGAGAAGAATGGAATGAACTCCAATGTATCCACCACCCGGCTTCAACAATGACCAGTTTAGAGACAATTGTGTTTCATTTATTATTTCTTCCCCAAATTCCTGCAGCACCTACACCCAGATTATTTTGAAAAAAATCCAAAATATCGTATCATTTCATTCATAATTACTTCAGTATATGTCTATAAGAGAGGAAGACTCTGTTCTTTTTTTTTTAAAGATTTTATTTACTTATTTGAGAGAGAGAGAATGAGAGAGAGAGAGAGAACACATGTAAGGGGGGAGGATCAGAGGGAGAAGCAGAGCCCCTGCTGAGCAGGGAGACGGATGCATGGGACTCGATCCCGGGACTCCAGGATCATGACCTGAGCCGAAGGCAGTTGCCTAACCAATTGAGCCATCCAGACGCCCTGAAGGCTCTGTTCTAAAATATATATATGTAAGTGCAATAATATCAAACCTAAAAAATTAACGCTGATCCCTTCACATTAACAAGTATTCAGCCAGGGTGTAAATTTCTCCAGTTCCTCATCATCTCTTACCTCGGTTGTTGAGACAGCATCCAAAATGATCTCCCTGCCTCCAGGGTCTTCATTCAGTGCACCTACCACATGGCTCCACAGAGCTCTTTGTAAATCACGGAGCTGAAGTTGTCACTCCTCTACTCCCAATCCTTCAATGGCTCCCTATGGCCTGCAGGAGAGGGTCTGACAACCTGCAGGCTCTTTTATAATCTTCCCAGACCCTCTTTCCTGAGTCACCTCTGCCTCAGCCTCCCTTTCAAACCCCAGCTCCATTAGTCTGCTTTCAGATCACTCATAGTCCTCTGTGCCTTTGTCTCTGCTGTTCCCTCTGCCCGGGATGCCCTTCACCGTCTTCTCTCCTGGTAATCTTGTCTTCCACAGTTCCCCCAGGCCAATCAGGCACCACAGCCTTGGGCCCACAACCCCTGTGCGTGGCATCCCTTGCGCCGCTCTTTCCTCTCTTTGGTCTCGTATACCGAGTTCCTTAAAAACAGATGCTGGTTTTAGGCTTCTGATCTCCCTGGAGCCTGAGCAGGCTGAAAATAGGCTGGGTACTGGAGTACTGAATGAATGAACCGATGGGGTAACAAATGGACACATGAGCAGGAAGCTTAGGAAGAAAATTGTTTTAGAGTCTGCAGCCTTATCTCTCTTTCTGGGTCCACATCGCTCATTTGTATTTTCATCCTTTTATCACACCCTTTCCAGCTTGTGCAGCTGGCTTATCTTTCTGCTCCCTGGCAGGTCAAAACTTTTTAATCCTGAAAAATTCAGTGTCTCAGGGACCAATCTCAAGCCTTCGCTGACTTCTGCCTGCTCCCTGGCATGAGCCACACAGGCCCTGGCATACAGTGATTAATGACCTGAGATACTGCTTCTCCCTGAAATGATCCCTGGAACAGAAGAGTGGCCTGAGGACTGCCTGGGTGCCATGATTCTCCAGCCATGACCCGGATGAGGAATGGCTCATGGGCTAGCAGTGTTGCATTTCATCTGGGCTGCCCTGTCGTGCACCGAGGAAGAGAGGGGCAGAGAGGCATGAGACATGGAAATGCTTCCCTGACCTTTCATTTCTCCTGATTGGAAAAGAATCGGGAATCGTTTCATTGGGTCAAACGCCGCTCTGTGGCTTGGTGATGTTAAGGGCCTCTTGCCGAGGCACTGTGTAGTCAGGATTATCCTGGGAACTTTACAGGTGCAATGCCATCTTCTCGTTCCAAAGACCCTGGCAGAGGAGTTGTCACCCCCATTTTACAGATGACACCACTGAGATTCTAAAAAATCATGAAGTCACAGAGAGAGGGAATGAAGAACTGGATCCAACCCCAGGTCTACCTAGAGCCCTTACCAACAAGAATAGGGCTTTCTATACCACAGGTCCAGCCTCTTTGAGAGGAATAAAATTGGTGCAGTGGGTTGCGGTCTAAGATAATTAAAATAAAAAATAGAACAGAGTAGAGTAGATCCGAATAGAGAAGAATAGGAAATAGAGTGTATCTCGGGTAGTAGGGATCAATGCTATCTCATAAAACTTCCCTTTAGTTGCTGTTCATGGTTTCATCACGATTACAATCATCGGCAAACCCAAAGCATTTTCTACCTTTATCATTTTCCAGTGTGACTCAATTCAATTCCATCCAATTCAATTCATATGAAATACCCTCAATTCCATCCCACTTAGATGAGCAAGACTTGAGTGTCTACTGTGGGTCAGCCCCTATTGATACAAAGAAATAAATGTTGTGCATTTGCTGGTCACAGTGCAGTATCTCAAGTTCATTCTCTTTGTCTAAAACAAAAACTCCTTTCCCTTGAGCTTTTAAAAGATGACAGCACATCTCATTATTCTGGAGTTTGCCTTTCTGGAACATCTTTGTGAGCTGGAATGCAGTGTAAAGTTAGGGCACTGGGATTGGGGGAGATAGGCTGGGGTTCAAATTCAGGGGCAATGCCTGAAGAGCGCTCAGGGCAGTGCCTGGCCCACAAGAAGTGTGAGTCCATCATAGCCACATAGTCATGTTGCTCATATTATCTAAAGTTTCCTGATGGCGTTCTCGAAGTTTCCAGCCTTGGAAGAAGAGTCATTTGTGATTATAGCAGGGAGCTCAGGTGGGACAAGAGTGGGCAGGTAGGAACACTGTGGTGCAAACTCATATCTGGAGAGCAGCATTTTGAACAGCCACTGGAAGTCCTTTGCCCGTAAAAGCTGATCCAGGCCCCCTGGGAGGGGAAGTGCAAAGGACTTTAAGACTCGGAATTAAGCTCTGGTCTATTGGATTGTCTATTGGAAATACAACTATGAAAGAAAGAGCAGTAACCAAGGACACCCTTAAACTCAGAATAGCATGCTATAAACAAGATAGTGACTGTGATGAGCTGGGCAGAATCAGAGCATCCAGGATCCACGATCACCACTTCTCGGGCATGTGAAGGGAAAACACACTGTTCCAATACTGGAAGTCAGTACGGCAGAGTGGGTCAGAGCCTAGACTCTGTGGCCAGATCGCCTCATGTCGAATCTTGGCTCCTCTCCTCGCTAGCTGTGAGATACTGGGCAAGGTAATTGACCTCTTTGGGCTTTTGTTTTTTTTTCCCACCTGGAATAAAAGGTTAATAACTAGTACCTGCTGTTGTGTGGTGGGGAGATTTGAATGAATTATTACCTGTAAGCCTCTTAGAACACCACCTGGCATGTGATTTGCACTTGTTAAAAACAAACTGTTGTTATTATTATTACTATTATTATTAGTTTATTAACCAGAACTCTTTCAGCCGCAACCAATACAAATGGGCTTAAGGAAAAAAGCGGAATTCATTGTCTCACATAATAAAAAGCTCTATAGATGTAATGCCACACATCCTTCAAGGCCCATCACAAAGACTGCATCCCCCGGAAAGCCATTCTTGTTTGGCCAGTTAGACATACCCTCACCGACTTTTCTTGCTCCTTCCTACTCTCTGATGCCTCTCTGGATTTTACAGCATGTCAGTCATGTTCTCTCAACCATCACCCTTTTCCCAAAGGTAGGAACGAATTCCCCTCCCTGTATCCCCAGCTCCACCCAACATACCCTGGACCCACGGAAGCGCTCAGCAAGTAGCCATTAAATCATGTTTTATGATAGCAATAATAAAATACCAGCTATTCCTTGAGCATTCTTGATGTGTCAGTCACTGGGCTAAGTGCTTTATAAGTATGATTTCATCATGTCTTTTTAACTATACTGTGCGGTAAGTCCTATTATTATCCCATTTTATAGATGAAAATACAAAGGATCAGAAAGATTAAGGTCATATAGCTGGTACTTGTTACAACCAAAGTTCAGATCCAAGTTTGTGGGTCTTCAGAATATATTTTGGGTGCTCGAGTCATGAATGTTTTAGGTTAGGCAAGGCCTGGAATTTAATATTAAACTAGTTACTCAAACACAATTGGCTTTGGAAATTATTATGGTAATCGTTGGCATTGTCCAAATGACTCAACTGATTCCGGTCAGATCTTTCCTTTTTTGTCTGACTGCTGTGAAACCCTTAACACATATCCATTGTCCCAGAAGAAATAGGCATATTAAATTCTCTCCCCAATCCTAGGATGTAGGAACTATTATTCTTCTTCATTTTAGAGATAAGTAACCTGAAGTACAGAGAGACTTTCCAAGGGACACACAGCTAAGAGAGGGAGCTGGATTTTGAATTCAGGACCTAACTAAACTCTTGACCACTATCATCTGCTGATCGAGAAGTCCTCTGATTTCCCTCTGTTCTCCCTCCTGGAAGCAAGTTGGGGGGGCACGGGCGCTGAAGACCTTTCTTGTACAAATGCTTATAAAGTTTCATATTTGCGTCATTGTTTGAATACCCAGCAGACTTGGCTCCAGTGGAACTGACATGTAGGGGTTACTTCTCCTGTATACTTCCCTGGTGAGCTCAGAATGCGCACCATGGAAGAAGGAAAGGGCCTTGCCCCTGGGTGCATTTCACACGGCATGATGGAGATGAGATCTGAGTGGTCACTCCAATGGCTCAAAATCAATAGGTCACTCTGCCTCCCAAGAGGCCTGCAAAATCACATGACAGAGGACATGAATCCATAATCCCGGGACAGGGAAGAGTGGGAGAATTGGACACAATCACCCAATCTATCACAGCAAGGAAACTTGGACTAGTGACTTTGACTTTTTGAACTCCGTTTCCTCATCTTAAAAGTGGGGCTGTTGACACCATGCAGAAGGTGAAAGTGCCATATAAACCATAAAGAACAACACAGATGCTTGTTGCTATTCTTTATGACAGACACCAGAGGTGAGGTTTCTCTCATCCCCAGCATAATCTCTTCTATGTAGTGCATATACCATAAATAAATGGACAAATGAATATTTCCCAAAGCGTGTTGGCAAAAATACTGTGGCTGTCCACTGTTTTGCCTTCCCATCGGCTGTTCTTCCATCTCCTGGTAGCAATACCTTGACCCTCCTTTCAGAAACTAGAAAAGATCCCTTCCTGTTACTTCATGTGGTCAGTACAAGGCCTTTACCTATGACTGTAGCTTCAAGAATGGCTTCCCAACCCAGGTGTGGTCTATGAGAGCCCTGCGTGCTTTCATCACTGGATCTGGGATGAACACACATCACAGGCCTGGCCAACAGAGCCAATAGCATCGACAGGGGACTATTGTTGGAACTATTTAGAAAGAAACACTTTTTTTTTTACTTGGCATTTTCAAGTTGGTAGATGAACTTGGAGATCCTAGGGGTCGTCATGCTACCCTATGGGGATAGAAAAAAGCCACCGAACAGTGGAGACAGCGGATTTCTGAGAGCATTGTTGGAGTATCTGGAACCAATCATCCCCCAAAATACCCTATTTCTGGCCTTTCCATTACATGAGTCAGTACATTCCCTTTTTTCATTTAAGGCACTTTGAGTTGGATGTCTGTCAAAAGAAAGCTGACTAATACAGAAATAGGTTTGCCCCAGAACAAATACAGAATATATCCAAAGACCTCCCGCTGGTCTCTTGGGTTGGCTCAAACAGACTTAAGAGAACTTTTGTACTCCGAACTGGTGCTGAGATGTTGCTGTCTGGATCATCCTTTGTGCCTAAAAAGGAGACATCTCCCTCCATTTGTCACTTGGCATCATAGTTTAACATTAGAAGGGAAGATAAAAAATGGAAGTAAGGGATGTTTGGGGCCACACACACTGGCTTATCCCTAGAGAGTTGGCTCCCCAGTGGACAGCCCCGGGGACCTGGAAGTAACCTCCTTTCCTGCTGTGCTGACCCCATCTGCTTCTACTGACTGCGGCTCTTCTCTCTCCAGCTCTGGCAAGTGCTTCCACTCCTCAACTCATGGAAACTTCTATCCAGGCTGCCATCTACCCTGAAATCTTCCGTTGCCCTGGCTTCAAAGTCATTGTTCCTGTCTCAGCTTTTTCGCATGATTATATGGGGCAGCCCAGAGATACCACAGGCCCGGGGCATACAGCTTGAGCTGAGTTCTGGCCTGTCACTTACTACCTATATGATGCTGAGTGAGTCACTTAAACAATTTGAGTCTCAGGTATCCTTTCTGTAAAGCACATATAATAATGTATTTCTCCAAGGTTGCTGGGAGATTTTAAGGAGATGATGTATAAATATGCTTTCTAGAGCATGCAGTAGATACTCAATAAATGGTAGGTATCATTGTGACCATTTCTCTTGACCTTCATCTGCATTTTGTGCAATGTATTGTGTTTGATACAAGCTTCACTCAAATAGACAGCAAGTACACAAGGGCAGGCATGTTTGTGATGATTCCTGAAATCCTTTATTGATTCCTTGAATCCCTTATTGTCTAGCAAGAGCTCAAGACAGAGTAGCGCCTTAATAACATGACTTGAGGGAAAATACATGAAGAAAAGGATGTGCTGGTGTGCAGTTGACCTGAAGGAAAAGAAATGAAGGAATGAGGCGATATACCATTTACATGGCTGTCTCTGATGGACAACTTTTTCTGGACCAAACATTTGGGACAAAGGTGCAGTGTTTGAGGAGCTCAGTTGAGTGGAGAAGACAAAGATGATAAAAAAAAAAAAAAAAATAGAGGATTTTTGCTTGGTTGCAGATAGAAATCTACTCCAGCCATTTTGAACAAAAGGGAGACCTATAGGATGGGTGTTGAATATTTCATGAAGCAACAAGGCTTTGGAAGGGAGGGAGGGAAGGAATGACTAAGGTGGCTCATGGACACTTTGTCTAGAGTGCTGCCATTAACACAGCATGTTACCAAGCACCCCCAGCCTCCCTCTCACTTCTTAGAAAAAAATGTTTCTATTTCCAGGAAAGAAGTTCTGATTGGCCCAGATTGGGTCATGTGTTTACTTCTCAGTCACCTTCTCACATCAAATGAGGCCCCCTGGAGACCCTCCCATGTCAGGGTTTGGGGGAAGTGTGCATCATGAGCCAGGCAGATCCCAGAGAAGTGGTTTCTACCGTGTTAAGCCTAAGTTGAGGTTTGCACAGAGTGTCCTTGATCAGGCTTAGGAAAAGCGAGGGACAGTCTCCAAGAAGAGGTGGCCACTGAGTCTGGTGGCCTTGAAAACAAGTAGGCAGTTCACGAGATAATCCAGATCATTAAACTAGACCCTGAAGAAAGAAGGGCCCCTTGGGGTTCAGGGCTTGATGCTCACTGAAGATCCTGGTTGGCCAGCCAAGTTTCCCCTCAAGGAACTAGTGAAGCACCATTGGAAAACCCCCTCAACCAGCTAGGCCTCTGGGGCATCTGAGGGGCTTGGGGAGGCTGGGCTGGGGTGTCGGGGGCTCTTTCCATCAGAGCTAGAGCCCTTCCATAATGTCGAGGAGGAGGAGGAGTGATGGGGGAAAACCAGGCAGAGTAAAAAATGCAGGTTCCCGCCTAGCTCAACCACTTACCAGCGGCATGATTATAAGTAGCTCTCCACCCTGAGACTCAGTTACCTCAGTGGCAAAGTGGAGGAGATACTATTTCTCAGACTGGATGTACAGCTTAGGGGAGAAGGGGAAGATGTTTGGAACCATCCAGCAAGAGCTAGCAGAACCAGAAGACCCATTCATGCCCGTGGGTTTCCTTTCTCCTCGTTGCTTTGGATGTTGAACTCTGCCCCGGGTTTCAGTAATTATTTTGATGGATGAATTTTGGGAAGAGTTCATAATACCAACATTCAGATGCCAGGAACTCAGTGACCCTGTGTATTTTGGTGACCCGTCCCTAATCTTGGGAACTGGCTGGGAGGGAGGCTTCCATATATGTGCTGAACAGAGCTTGCTGTATTTATGGTTCTCACTCCTCAAAACTGCAGGGTTTTTTTGCCCGCCTGGGCTCCCGGGCTTCTTCTTCCTGGTTTTGCCCACTTCTTCTAGCTGTTTTTTTCAGTTGCTTTATCTTTGGAATTTTAGCAGAGAAACCACTACAAAGCCTTAGCCCAGTCTCGGGAGGAAGCCCACACGCTAATGCTGTAATTCCCGTGTTTTCACCTGACTTGTGGAACAGCAAGTGCCTTCCCCAAACCCTGTATTACACAGCGGAGTCCAGCACAAGCTGACGGCTGTTAGTTTATTTGCTCCCTGGTTGCTGGGCAGGCCAGTGGGTAGGAGGGGAAGCTATTCCAGAAAGGCACCTGGAGAATGGCAAGCATGTGGATTTTAGAAGCACAGACCAAGCTCCTAATGCTGGCTCTGTTGCCCATGAACCTTGGGGTCTGGAGCAAGCTCCTTGACCTTTCCAACCCGGTTTTTATATGCTATATGTGAAATGGCGATAATGTCGCTGAGTGGCAGTAAAGCTCAGGTGAGGAAACTTAGGAAAGTGCTTTTGTGCAATAACATCTGACCTGGGGAAAGGGCTCCGGAAGTGTCAGTTTCATTTACCTTCTTTTAGGTTAGACTACCCTGAGTCCTGGGTCCCTCTTCCCTCCAGTGGCCAGCTGCTCTGTATAGCCAAGCTTTTTCTGTACTTCCTGGAGAGTCCTTGGCTCCTTCTGATGGTCATGAATATAAAGGAAGGGAACTAGGGATTGGAAACAGAGAGGTGTGTGTACTTGCAGGCTTGTATTTTGCACACCTTTTCCAAATTCCCTCAAAATGCTTATCCTACTCAGCACATCAGTCTTTCCATGTCCCCAGATATATCGCTAAGCTCTCTGTACTCCAGAGTCTAGAGAAATGTCTACCGGGAGCTGGGGAAGTTCGAGAACCTGAACCTGCTGGGTAGCTGGGGTAAGCAGATGGGAAGGACCCCCCCAGGGAGGAAGTCACTTGGCAGGAGGCATCCTCCCATTCACCACATCTCTGGTCAGCAAGTTGGTCCTGGGAAGGGCCTTTGAGATATGCAAATAGACAGAGAAGCGGTTTATGAAGTGATGGGGGACAAAGGAGAAGTCCCCAGGACGTGAAGTGCACGCACAGCCCACCCACAACATTCATCCTCCAGCAGGGCTGCGGGTCTGCTCAAGCAAAGTAAAAGCCCACCCACACTAGACCACTTATTAAAAACAAGATGCTGTTCTTTTGGTGAGAACAGATTGGAGGAGGAGGAAGAGAGGCATTTGAAAGTGCAGCAAATTTGAATGACCCAGACCTCATTTTACTACTATGGAATGTGATCATTTTTAAAAAATGAGAAAAGTTGAGATGTTCTGGAAAGAGTGCACACAGGGAGAGGAGGAGCAAGTACCGAGGTGGTGTAAGCGGCTCAGCCCCGTGGTTAAGAGTTCCAATTTCAGAATCAGTTGGCCTGAAGTTAGCATAGCCTGAAGCCTCTGCTCCTTCACCATCTGTGTGTGACCTTGAGCAGATCACTGACTTTGCCAGACTTCGATTTGGGCGAAATCGTATAAAGTGCATTGAAAACATAATATTTAGAATAGTGCCTCTATCTATGTATCTACTCTTTAGACTAGATGTTTTGTTGTTGTCTGCTCTGGATCTTTTTATCTTGTACTAGCAGCCCAGTTCTTGTTGGGAAATGACCTTCTCTCCAACTGTTATTTTTGTGTGGTTTAGGTGGAGTTGTCTCTCTTTCTGCTCCAGGATGGATCTTGTGACCCAGTCCTGTCCCGATCAAGAATTCCATATCCCTGGCCAGAGTGATCAGAGTTGGGTTAGTGGTTTCCTGCCAGTGCTCACCAATGGCCAAACCCAAGCAGAATCCAAAGGCAAAGAAGCAGCGCTTATGGTATTTTCAGGACAGCCTCCCAGGGCTAACAGAATCCAGGAGCAAGGGAGGGGGTCTAGAGAGGCAAGTGGAATACAAATGACACAGTTCATAATTAAAACAGTGTTATTGGCACCCGGATAGACAGAACAAATGTGAACAGACTAAAAAGTCCAGAAATATGAACAAGTACATGTGGAAATTTGGTATAGGGAAGGGCGACATCTCAGATTCCAGGGGAAAAATGGAAAATTTTGTGAACAGTGATGTAAAGATAACCGGATAGACACTCAGAAAATTATAAAGCTATGTCCATACCCCACGCCATTCATCAGGTTAAACTCCAGATGCATTAGAAATTTAAATGTGAGGGACACCTGTGTGGCTCAGTAGATTAAGCATCTCCCTTCCGCTCAGGTCATGATCCTGGGGTCTTGGGACTGAGCCCCGCTTTGGACTCCCTGCTCACTGAGGAGCCTGCTTCTCCCTTTCCTCCCCATTCATGCTATCTCTCTCTCTCTCTCAAATAAATAAATTAATTAAATTAAATAAAAAAAGAAATCTAAATGTGAAAAACAAAAGCATACAAATATTAAAAGAAAAAAGGCAAATTCCTCTAACCGTGGGAGGGGCCAGAGTCTTTTTCCTGTGACTCACAATTCAGAAGTGTTAAAGGATTGATAAATTTAACTACTGAATTCTTTTAAAATTTTGCATGACCAAAAACATCACATGCAGTCAAAATGCAATGAAAAACCGAGAGAAAATATGAGCAAGTTATATCATAAAGGGCTAATCTCATTAATTTTAAAAAGCTCTTCAAAATTGAGATAAAATGGGCAAGAGACAACGTTCATAGCAAAGGAAAGCAAAGGTCTTCAAACACAGGAAAAGATGCTCAACCTCACTCAGAATAAAGGAAATGCAAATTTAAACTCCACTGAAATGCCATCTCCCATCTCTCAGCCTGGCCAAAATCCAAGTGCATTGTTCGCAAAGAAACGGTCAGTCTCATATGTTGCTGGTAGAAGTGCAAAATGCCCACCTCCCATGAAGGGGAATTTTATAACAGGTAAATGCTATTGCATGTGTATTTACCCTTTGATCCAGTAATCTTACCTGTAGGAATTTGCCCTGAAGATAGACTTCCATAAATAGGAAAACATTCCCTGTTTTATTTATCTCCACTCTACTATTTCCAAGAGCAAGAAGACTAGGAACAACTGAAATGGGCATCATTCAGAGGATGGTTGAATAAACTAGGGTATGTGCACACAGTAGACTATTCTGCAGTTTGAAAAATCAATGAGAAATATTTCTACGTACAGTTTTGGAGTGATTTCCTGCGGATTTTGTTAAGTAAAAAAGCAAGTTGTTGAACACTGTGTAGGGGTTGCTACCTTTTGTGTAACCAAAGGCGAAGTATATACTGTATTTAGAAAAAGCAACAGGGAAGGATAAACTGGAAACTCATGCAAATAGTGTTTAGCTGTACAGGTTGGGGGGATAGAGCCCAGGGACAGATATTTCTCGGGGTGCATTTTTTTATATGGTTTTAACTATGTTAACGTTCACATATTCAAATATTCAGCAAAAAAAGTAAAAAGGCAACCAAACATTGAAAATAAACTGAAACACGCAACCCTAGAAATAGTTAAATTTGCCACGTGATCACCCTGAGAAAAGATTTCAGATGACTTTTGATCACAGTACTCAGATTGTCCCTAAGAATAAGAAGAGCGGCAAACAAATATTGAACTTCATTCAGCAACTTCATTTTTCATAGACATATAATAATTATAACATTGTAATCACTTAGTGCTTATTATAGGGTAAAGCAAATCTATAATATGCATGTATACGTTATCAGGAACTAAGGTTTTTGGTTTGAGATAAAAGGAGATAAAAATGTGAATTGAGGTGTTCCAAATAAGCCTTGTAGTATTAAATTTGAATTTTGAGTATCAATACAGACTCATGGTTTTATTAAACAAATATATTTCCTAGCTCTGTGCATTGAAAAGACCTAGAAGAAACGATATTCTAATAGCTACGAGCTCACCTGGCACCCAGATCTTAGTTTCTGAGTACCATTCTCCCCTAAAGGGAAACAGAGCTCCTTGAAGAAATGGGTGATTCTAAGTCTGAAGCAAAGTATAAAATGAGTATTATTGTGTGAGAACGCAAGAATGTTGAAAGCATGTCAAAAGGACAAAGCCAGTTCATAGGTGCTCCTGCTGGCCAAATCTGGGACATTTTTAGCATCAAACCAGGAAAATAACTTTGATTGAAAAATACAGAATGAATAAGTCACCAGTCCATGAGTGATTCATCAGTGCATAAGTGATTCTAGACAAATAAAAGAGCAATATGGATGGATGGATGGATGGATAGATAGATAGATGATAGATAGGTTATAGATAGATAGAGAAACTCTTTACTCTGAAAATTGGTAACTAGAGGAAATAATTATTTAGTTTGCCTTTTAAGAATAAACTGTAGTTCATCTAGTTGATACAGGGACGCTTGTCTTTTCTAAATGATGCCACCTAATAACTGCAGAACAAATGATAGAATTAGAAAATCCCAAATTCACAGCCCTTAGTGAGATCATTTAATTCCAGAGCGGTGCTCTCACTACAGGTAAGACAGGTAGCTCTCTAGGGAGTGGGTTTCGAGCGTATGGAAGAGTGCTGAGGGAATGAGAGGGAATTTTGCCCATGTGTCTTCTTCAGAATATTCATCACAAATATATAGTGCTTTTACAACGAAAAGAAAATAGCTTAAAAATCTACTGCAACCTCTATTTTGTAACTTTTTACTTTTCCTTCAGAACCTCACTCAGCTGTTTCCACTTTTAAGCAAACTTCCCAGGCCACCCACCCTAAACAAGTCTGTCTCTTCCTTTTTTACTGGCCTTTATGATTGTACTTAACCCATTTTGAACATATAATTGATTGTCTGTTTACTCACCTTCCACCAAACGATTAGGGTTTTGTTTTTGTTTTTGTTTTTTTGTTTTTTTCTTACTTCTTTGTGGCCTTGGCTTCTATTACCTGTTTGGCATATGGCAGAGTTCAGTACATGTTTGCTGGGTGTTTAACTAATGAACTTGAGAAGGGCTTTCGGGTGCTAGTCATCACAACCAGTTCATACCTGATACCCTCCCTCCTCTGAAGCAAAATCCTCTGAGGAAAGAGGTTTAATTTTATACAAGTCAACAAGTAATTATTGAGTAAATTATGTAATTTCCCTGGGCCCTCAGTTTTCTCATCTACAAAGGTACGTGGGTGTGGGGAGGAGGAACCCAGGCTGTTGGGAATAACTGAGAAAAATAATGTGCTTAATAACAACTTGTTGGATGAACAAATGAATGAATACATTATAGAATTTATAAATAAATGAATAAATGGGTGAATGAAAGAACACAGTGATGGCAGGAAGGAGAGAGGAAAGAATTGAGGAGGGTGAATGGATGGATGGTGGATGAATGGGTGGATGGATGGGTGAATAGATGGATGGATGAGTGGATGGATGGACGGATGGATGGATGGTAGATGGATGGGTAGATGGATGGATGGTGGATGAATAAACAGTCGGGTCTGGCCTAATTTATTATTAGGATTATGTAAACCACAGAAGGACCAACAGTCACAAAGAGATCATTTTCTGTTCCAGTCATGAGTTTGTCCCCCTGTTTCTTCTGCTTTTGTGATTAGAAATGATTGGCTTTGATAGGATAACCAGATTGCAGACTCCTGTAATGTGACTCCTTCCTAACTCTGGGCCTGAGTCCAGTTGCACATGGAGTGACTCACCTCATTCAGCCTGGACCCACCCTGAGAAAATAAAGTAAGTCTTTGAGCCCCTAGAGCTGATGGGCTGCTACTATTTCCCGAAGTTGAAGAGGATATTGAAACTCCAGTCCCAAGTGATGTAGCTCTGTGGGAAGGCAGATGCTTTTAGGGCAGGCTTGGATGCTCACCTGTGAAATCTACGAAAAGAAAAACTAAAATTTGCCGGTCCCCATAAATGATGAGTTACTCTTGCCTTGCAGAGGAAAGGAAATAAGAGTAGCAGCTCAAACCCCACCACAAGCTGTGCTTAGACAGTTTAGTCGGAGACAGGGAGGTTGAATTCAAGTCCTAACCCTGCAGCCGACTAGCTAAGGACATTCTGACTTGCCTCTACCTCATTTTGAGCCTCAGTTTCCATATCTGGAAAATAAGGGGGTGACGGTTGATGCTTCCAACATCAACACTTGCAGGACCATGAGCCCAGAGACTGTTCTGGCCAAGGCTGACTTGCTTTGAGCTCCTCCTTGTGTCTGAGTTTCCCATCCTTTGTGATGATCATAATTATGCCTGCTCTGCCGGCTTTGCGTGGTTGCTGTGAGGGTCAAATGGGATCACGGATATAAAAGCGCTTTAAAATGGTACAGCATATGCTGAGAATGTGAATGTTTGATAAAAACTCCAAGACAGCCCCTGCAATGCTGAAGTAGAGAGATCAGAGAGGGGGGTATTAGAGAGGGAAGTACAGCCTGAGAAAGTACTAGATGCACTGCCACAGCTCCCCGCGGTGCTCTCTCCCTCTGAGGACAGTGGGGTCTAAGGCGCAATGTCTGCGGGTCCAGCCATCTTGGCAAAGAACCGGGTAACGGCGGGCCAGCGTCCGAGCCCACCTGTGCCCCTGGCTCTGGGAATTGGGAACTGGGGGGAAAGCGTGGGTTAATTCTCTTGTTCATACCAACCCCCAGCTCCTGCTCTCACTGAGATCAGTGCGGGAATGACCTTCCTAACTGCTCAGATTGTCCCCATTCCACAGCCAGTCAACCCCAAAAGGAAAATCTAGCCCTTTTTCATAACTCTTACCAAAGAAAACTCACAGCTCACTTCAGAGCTACGGGGCAGGCACACTGCAACATCCACAAACAAGTTCGAATCACACCGTACCCCTGATTCTAATAGGTCACCCTTAGTTACTTCTACAGCTCTGGTTCCAGCTTCTGGTAATGTTGATTCGGCCTTCTTGCTCCTCCTATCCCCTCCTCCTCCTTCTTCCTTTTTTTTTTTAAGATGTTATTTATTTATTCGAGAGAGAGCGAGCGAGCAGGGGGAGGGGCAGAGGAAGGAGGAGAGAGAGAGAATCCTCAAGCAGACTCCCCCTGGAGCAGGGAGCCCGATGTGGGACTCAATCCCAAGACCCCGGGATCATGACCTGAGCCGAAGGCAGACTCTTAACTGACTGAGCCACCCAGGCCCCCGATCCCCTCCTTCTTGCCACCTTTCCAGCCTCATTTCCGTTCACTTCTAATACTGGATTCTCTAATCCCCTCTTTGCTACCTTGGTACTGCTCACACATGTCCTTCCATGATGGATTTCCTCCCGAAGAGAAGCTTATGCTCCTACACAGAAATGCTGAGCATTTGTCTGATTGTCTCATGCAGGTCATGGAAGGAGAGATACGAGCTGCCTGGCCAGGGAAGGTCTGGAATTAAGGGTTAAGGTTGCAGAGAGCTCTACTCTGCTAGCAGTCCCGGGCTATTCTTAAGGGGGGGTGGGTAGGATAGATGGTGCTGAGAGCACCATCTCCCTGAGAGCAGGAGTGCCTTCTTTCTTTTCTTTTTTAAAGATTATTTATTTATTTATTTGACACACAGAGAGAGACAGCTAGAGAGGAAACACAAGCAGGGGGAGCGGGAGAGGAAGAAGCAGGCTCTTGGCTGAGCAGGGAGCCCGATGCGGGGCTCGATCCCAGGACCCTGGGATCATGACCTGAGCCGAAGGCAGACGCCCAACGACTGAGCCACCCAGGAGCCCCAGGAGTGTCCTCTTTCTTACAGAGCCTTGCTCAGAAAGTCCCTTCTGGAAGCAACAATAAAATACCTATGGTTTGTCCTGGGGATGGAGAAGTCCATAAATCTCCTGATATTCTGGTAGTCAAGCTTACTGCTCCCTTTATTTTAAGAAGGAGAACCAGAGAAACATTGAGACCAGAAACTACTTTTTTCCCCCAGGATCTATTTACAATAAAACTCAACCCCTGGGGAGATAGATGTTCTACAATCTCTTCAGAAACTCACTGGCTTCCGGCTCAGTTTAAAATCGAGTAACCATCAAGGTAGGTAAATGGATCTTTTTTTTTTTTTTTTACTTTTTTGTTTCCGTCCTTGCTAGTTTTCTGTCTGGAGGGCCACCTGCCTGGCGTATCCCTGCAACCCACAGGCACTAGCCCAGGCTCCAAGTACGTCTCACAGCCTGCTCCCTTACTCGGTGCACAGAACCAATTTTCATTTCAGACTCAGTGCCTCCAAAGACCCTTTCCACCTGGCCTCCAAACCTTTGACCTTTGGGCGGTTTCCAATACTTAGCAGCTTAATGTATCTATTCTATTGTTCCAGGTTACTTTTAAAAAATCATCTTGATTGCCTAACTCTTTCTGTATTTCAGTCTGTGTTCTTTCTTCCCCTGTTCAAGTGTGACATACTCTTTTTGAATTTGTTCAAATTATACATTCAATTAGCAGAGCACCATATTAAATTGATGACATCTCACTGAACACAGAGCGCTCTTGGATTCTGTCTCTTAGCAATTAATTGGTGTCTAATCCATTGATAGAGTTTTCGAAATGAATAAACTTCCAAACACTTTTCCTGATCGTTTTGAATCCATGAAACAAATCTTGATCCCTTTTGCTCTTTTGCTGCCTACTCCATTCCCTTCACTTGTCCATATTTTCATATATCGGGTAACCCATCCATCCATCTGCTGGGCTGGTGCTGCTGATACACAATGAGCAGAACACTGGTCTGGCTACCCAGGATCCCCAAGGGTAAGGAGGGAGGCAGAGAAATCAACCAACAGTACACCACCACTCAACTGAAGTCTGAGAGGTGTCAGGGGGACCCAGGACAGGGACTTGGTGGTCCTAGAAGTTGGCAGGGGGCATTTGTGAAGGGTGGGGAGAGGTATCAGGAAAAAGTCATAGAAAATACCATTTTTGAGTTGGGCCTCTGAATTCCTTGGCTTGGCATTCAATGCTCTTCACGGCTTTGACCCAGTTTGCCTTTCCAGCATCCCATCTTGCCTCTTTGCCCACCCAAAGCTTTGCTCCCATAGTATCAGAGCATTCATGATATTTCCCAACAGTTGGTCCATGGACAAGTGCAGCATGGGGCAAAACTTTCACTGTCATGTGGCAAAAAGTAAAAGTGGGCCTGTGAGTGACTCTTCCATCAGCCTGTATTTGTTCAATGGGAATAGCATACTTTCCTTTTTTTTGCTGTGTTCTTCCTAATTTGTTGATGTAAATGTACTCTTTCTTTTTTAGAAATGAAGTAAGAATAGATTAGATAGTAGGTTTTTTTTCTGTTAATTATTTCACTTGGCACCCCTGCCCCCCACCACACACACACACACACACACACACACACACACACACTGGTTGCCAAGACTTACCATTTTTTCAAGACAGTGGTTTGTGAAATTGCCAAGCCCATGACCAGTGTTTTTTTGCTCTAGTGCACAGAACTATTAGCCCAGTTTTATCCTTCGGATCCACTGGGTGTGATCCTCTCTTATATTGACAGAAACAGCTTTGGGGGTCTCTGCCCTTCCCCAGCCCACCCTTTTCCTATGTGTGGCACATACTGTTGGCCTTTCTACCTCAAACCCACTGCTTGCCCCTTTCCCTTTGCAGAGCCTGTTGCCTACCCCATGAGCCAGCTGTCAGATGCTTGCTTCCTCCAGACTTCCTGTTGAGTCAGGCCAATAAGCCCTTGACCTAATTCATACACATGGCCTCACTTCTGGCTGTTAGTGGGGAAAAAGAGACCTGATCACCTCTTTAAAAATATACTTTTTCTGGGGGTGCCTGGGGGGCTGAGTTGGTTAAGTGGCTGACTCTTGATTTTAGCTCAGGTCATGATTTCTGGGTCCTGGGATTGAGCCCCAGTTTGGACTCGGCACTCAGTGAGGGGTTTCCTTAAGGATTCTCCCTCTGCCCCTCCCCCTGCTCACCCTCGGCTCTCAATCTCTCTCTCTAAAATAAATAAATAAATCTTAATAAAAAGTAGACTTTTTATGAAATACTTGTAACATTAATAGAAGTACAGAGACTAATGCAATGAATACTTGTGCCCACGACACTCGGTTCGGCCAACTGAACATCGCTCCATTCCTTTCAGATCTCTTAATCCTTTGTTTCAAATAAAACATCACAGCACCGAAGTCCCTAAGCGCCCTCCAGGCTTTATTTACTTTCCTCCCCAGAGAAAACTTTCAAACTGAAGTGAGTACGTTTCTCTACTTTTACTCCATTGGTAGGAGCCCAGGAATAACACGGTTTTAAATAAATGGCAGCAAACTCCAGGAGTCATTGCAAACCTTTATTGTAATTCAAGATTGTGTTTTCTGATATTTATCCACAAACCTGACACCCTTCATATAAGCCTGCGTGAAGTATCGCTGAGTTATGTATTCTTCTTTCCTGTGATGGACTTCTAGACTGTTTCTAATTTGGGGATATTGCCACCAGGGCTCCTGTTAACTCTTGCACCTATCTCCTTGTGCAAGTTGGACTCCCTTTTAATAATTTCTCTGATATGTCTGATGATGCCTGAGCAGCAAGGAAATGCAGGGCAGTGAGAAAAAAAGGCCAGCAGCCTGTCCCCCCCCTCCAAGTCAAGGCTTAATCTTGACTGAGTAGAAAATGACACTTGCCCCTGGAGGAGTGCAGAGATGGTCTCATGTTCAGAAATCGGTTTCTGATTTATTTCCTTTGGACACTTTGACCCAGGGCCTACCCACCTGGGCTTTGCTGATCTTCCCAGGGTATCACTGCCCTTGGAGATTTGCAAAGACTCCTTTCCATGGATGCTGGTAATTTGCACAAAGTCCTCTGTGAGTTTCAGAAGTCAGTTTCAAAGCCAAATAATTGAGGCAGTTTAATTTTAGCTCTTCAGTTCTCCTTATAAAAGTGAGCTGTTTATGAGAAATCTAAAAATTTTCCCTTCCCCAGAAGAATGATCTTTCAGGCCTGAAATAATCTCATGCAGCGGCATACTCATGGGAGTACATACACGTGAGGCCGATCAAAGGGCTTGTCCCAAGTTTGCTGTCCCTAAAATTAGCCCTGTAACTTCAGTGTGAGTTCTAGGCTGGGCTCCTCTTGGCTAGCTCTGCTTCTGCCCCAGGGGCTGAGGATTCGGGCCCCACATCAGCCACGCACGTCTGAACCTCCTTCGGCGGCAAGCAGCCGCGGTTGGGCCAAAGAGCTACAGGTTGGCAGGAATGTGAGGAGGAGGCTTCTCTTACACTTCTGATAAGGCTTAAAATGTTCCCTTGGGGCAGTACCTACCTAGAAAGGACTTTTATAAGTCATCCTTTCATGTCCCTGCAGGGAGCAGGGCAGGAATTCTGAGCAATCTGTATGTAAATTAAAGCCATTTTTTTTTGCGAAGCTGCAACACTCACCATGTGACACTTTTGTTTAACTTAACTAAAGGCTCTCGAGGCTGTCCCTAAAAAGTTGGAGCTCTTTAGCTTGACATTCACAGCCCTCCATCAGCAGGCCCTGCCGACTTTCCTAGAGCCAGTCTTACTACTTTTGTCCTCCTTCCACTGTCTAGTTTCTTGTCACACGGAGCTACGTCCTTTCCCCCACTCCATACACCCCTTTGCACTCTCGTGTCTTCACACTGCTTTCCCCCCTGCCCAGAACGGCCTTCCTTCTCTCCTCCATCCTCACATTCCCACTCATCTTTCAAGATCCAGGTCAAATGCCCCATCTCTTGGCAACCTTCATACCCATACTTGGACCCTCACCCATCTGTGCATCATAGTCTTTCCTAAGTTGCTGTGTCTGTCTCTCTAACGAGACCGCAATTTCTGTGATGGTAGGATCCGTGTCGTACTCATCACCCAGGACAACACGGAGCCTCATGGTTTGGGAGTTCTGGAATCCAACGGGCTCTGGCTCATGCCCCAGTTCCAGCAAATATTAGCTGTGTGACCTTGTACGTTTACTTAACTGGCTTTAACTTCAGATTTAGCATGCATAAAATGAAGATGTGTCAACCTCATAAGGAGATTATAGGGATGCAAGAAAGTCCTTAAAGAAAGGGCCTGACACATAGTCAAAGCTTGGTCAATGTCAGCTACGTTGATGGGGCTGTCATTTACTTTTGGCACCTCGCATGGATCCAGGGATGGAGGAGATGCTCAAGCAACATTAGTAATGTAAACATTCACTGCCTCATATGGTCAGAATTCTGATGGGTACCTGAAATATCCAAGCATTTTAGATACTTTGACTTGTGCTCCGGGGCTGAGTTGACTAACGCACATTCACGCCCTGAGGTTTCCTGGTCCCTCAGAAACTGTAAGCTCTGTGGACCACACGTGGCCATCGGCACCGACCCGTTGCAGGTGTCCTACTGGAACTCTGGCAGTCATGACTCTTGGGGCTTTGCGACCCCGTGCTTCCTTTTTCTTCATCTGACTTCAGATTTTTGTGACCTTTTCACTGGATCCTAGGGAATTTTAAATACAAATTATCACATCACCAGAACATCCTGATAAGATAGCTGCTGCTTTGTGCAGCAGTATTTCAGAGCTTTCAGGAAAAAATGATGAGTGCACTTGGAGATATTGGCAATGTACTTGGGGATCATTACCAAAAAGGCGCTCTTTGAGAATTTGAATATACTTAAAAAAATAATAGTACTAATTCTTTTTTTTTTTTTTTTTAAGGATTTTATTTATTTATTTGACAGAGAGAGACACAGCGAGAGAGGGAACACAAGCAGGGGGAGTGGGAGAGGGAGAAGCAGGCTCCCCGCAGAGCAGGGAGCCTGATGTGGGACTCGATCCCAGGACCCTGGGATCATGACCTGAGCCAAAGGCAGTCGCTTAACCGACTGAGCCACCCAGGCGCCCAATAGTACTAATTCTTTTCAGAATTTGACCTGTACCATTGGGATGTGATCCTTCCCATGTATCAGAGGTTAAGATGCACATCCGAGGAATCTTCCATGGGTAGATGATATAGTTTCAGGGCATGTCTTTCCTGAGCAGTAGCTATTCATTTGGGAATTAAACCCTTACTTACTTGGGTAGGATAGAATCCCTGCAATTCGGGTGATTACCAACAAATCTAACTTCCATATGCATTGCTGGCAACAGGATGGATGAGCACATCCACCGGGGAGAGCTATGTGCTGGGCAGGTAGCTCATAACACACTGTCCCCCATCTCTTATGACAGTGCTGTCACTCATTCCACTAATCCATATGCTATCATCACCCAGTACATCGTTACTGTTATTATTTTCAAGTTATCTTTCAGATCAATCAAGAATAAGGGGAATACAGTAGGCCCACCCTTAGTCACGGCTTCTCTTTCCACAATTTCAGTTAACCGTGGTCAGCTGCAGTTGGGAAGAGGATGAACGGATGATCCTCCTTCTGACCCATCATCAGAAGGTCAATAGTAGCCTAACGCGAAGTCGCAACGCCCACGTCATCCACCTCACTTCATCTCATCCCGTGGGCATTTTATCATCTCACATCGGCACAAGAAGTAGGATGAGTCCAGGACAATCGCCTATTCTGAGAGAGAGAGAGAGAGAGAGAGAGACCACATTCATATTGACTGTTATCACAGGATAGCGTTATAATTGTTCTATTTTATTATTATTGTTTTTTTTTTTTAAGATTTTATTTATTATTTGACAGAGAGAATGAGAGAGAGAGAGCACATGAGAGGGGGGAGGGTCAGAGGGAGAAGCAGACTCCCCGCCGAGCAGGGAGCCCGATGCGGGACTCGATCCCGGGACTCCAGGATCATGACCTGAGCCGAAGGCAGTCGCTCAACCGACTGAGCCACCCAGGCGCCCTATTATTATTGTTGTTAATCTCTCAGTGTGTCTAATTTCTAAGAGAAACTTTATCATAGGTATGTATTCATAGGAAAAACCATAGTGTATATAAGGTTTGGTACCATGCACGGTTTCAGTCATCCACTGGGGGGTCTCGGAACAGACGTTATCGTAAAAGATTTTATTTTATTATTGATAAAAGACTGCATTCTTTTATTTGCTGTATTTATTTATTCCTTTCCCAATTCTTTTCCTTTCATTGTGTCATCCTAAATTTCTGGCCCGTAGTATTTCCCTTCTCCCTGAACTACTCCTACTAACGTTTCTTGCAGGCCAAGAGAGCTGCTCCTGATTTCCCACGGTTTCTGTTGGTCTGAGAAAGTTTTCATTTCTTATTTACTCTGAAAGATAATTTCACTGGATATGGATTTCCTGGTTAGTGGCTATTTTCTTTCAATGTTTTGAACATTTCATTACATTCCTTTTGCTCGCGCAGTTTCTGAAGAGACCCCTGCCTTAATTCTGACCTCTGCAGCTTGGTGTTCTGAGCTTCCCGAATCTGTGGTTTGCTATCTGAAAAATTCTCAGTCCTTATCACTTCTGCCTTTCTTGTCTTTCTCACTGTATTCTCACGTGGTCAAGGAAGAGAGCTCTGGTACCTTCATCCCCTTATAAGAATACCAATCCCATTGTTGTAGATTGAATGTTTGTGTTCCCCTGCAAATGTATATGTTGAGACCTAGCCCCCAGTGTTGATAGTATTTAGAGGTAGAGGTTTTTGGGAAATAATTAGGTCATAAGGGTGGAACCCTCACTAATGAGATTAGTGCTTTTATTTGAAAAGGCCCCAGACAGGGGCGCCTGAGTGGCTGAATTGGTTAAGTGCCCAACTCTTGATTTCGGCTCAGGTCATGATCTCAGAGTCTTGGAATTGAGCCCTGCTTTGGGCTCCTTGCTCAGCAGGGAGTCTGTTTGAGATTCTCTTTCTTCCTCTCCTCTGCCCCTCCCTCGCTCGAGGTCTCTCTCTCTCAAATAAATAAATAACTCTTAAAAAAAAGGGGGGGGGGCCCAGACAAATCCCTCACCCATCCTGCTAACTGAGGTTATAGAGGGAAGATGGTTATCTGTGAACGGGGAAGTAGGCTCTACCAACCATTGAATGTGCCAGCACCTTGAGCTTGGACTTCCCAGCTCTGGAACTGTGAGAAATAATTTCTGTTGTTTATAAATCACCCAGTCTACGGTATTCTGTTATCACAGCCCAAGCAGATTAATGCAGCCGTCATGGAGACTCCACCCCCATGACTTCATACAAACACAATCACGTCCTAAAGGCTCCACCTCCAAATACTATCACACTGGGGACTGGGGCTCCAATACATGAATTTTTGGGAGACACATTCAATCCATAGCACCCACAGTCCATTCACCTATCACGTGAGAGGTGTCTCCCTTCCCTGAACTCACCATACTCTTTCATATCTCCAAATGTCTTCCTTCCATGGAGAATTCCCTTCCCCACTTCTCAACCTTCCAAATCCCCCTAAAAAACCACTTAGATGGTGCAGCTTCCCTGAGCCTCTGGGGAGCACCAGTCACCCCCAGTAAGCACATGGATGTCAACACAGAACTGGAATTCTCTCTCACCTCCCCCCCATCAGGACTAACCATGAGCCCTTTGGAAGTCTAAAACACAGACTTCTGTCGTTCATGTGATGTTGTATCATCCCAGAGTAGAAATGTGGGAGAGGGGCTGCCGAGTCAAAGGCTGTACATTTACTATTACAACAAACTTGCTGGTTTTCTCTCCAAGGGCTTTCTCCAATGGTTACTTTGATCAGTTGTGCATGAGGCACCCATCTCTCCCACTCTCTCAGGAGAGAGAATTGGGTATCATATCCGCAAGTGTGTTGGGCCAGGGAGTCTCCGACAAGATGATGGCTCCCCACATGAAAAAATACAAGGGACATATAGCCATTGGCTTTGCAGAAGCCAGGCAGGCTCCCAGTTGAGAGCCAAAAGGAATGTTTAGATTTAGATTTATAGACTAACTCCATTTTGTCTCTTTAGGGATGGTCAGTCAGATAAAATTGAATTCAGACCCCAAGGACCTCTTCACCATTTCTCCTGGCTTCTTTCCTCTGCTCCTCGCTGCTCAGAGGTAGAAAGATTGAATTAAAAATTATTCCTTTCTCCTTTCCTATTATCAAGTCATCCTCTCATTGTTATTTTTTTTCTCTCTGAAATTCAGGTGAAAGCCTACCCTCTGCAGAGCTCCATCCTTTCTGAGCTTCTGCATTCCTGCCTTGACATGTATTATTCAACCGTCTCTGAAAACATGTTCCCATGCTTGTTTTGGCTCCTATCAACCAGACAACTGCATTTATGCTGAGAAACTAAATTTAGTCTCCTCTGTAGAAGTTTAAGTGCCATTTAGAGCGACTACACAACTAATTTGAGGTGGCAGTTACAGCCTCATGTAGAATTTGCCATCACAGCAATGTGGAAGATAAATGTGTCAACTGATTGCTCCCTTACCCCCCGCATTCAAGCTGCTACCATTGCTAGGAGGTTCAGTCCTTTGTCCTCTGCAAAAGAAGCCAGTTTCATTTTCTCTGTAGGGTTTGATGCCCAAAGAAAGCCTGAGCTGTAGGTAGAAATCTTAGTCCAAAAACCCAGGTGAGTAAGAAATAGAGCTTCATAATTTAATTTCTGACTCTAAGCTTCCCATCTGACCGACTGGGAGAAAACTTCACTTTGACCTTTCTTTGTGGGTCCCAGCACGTGCGTAGGGTTGGGCCAAGGTTCTGGGATCTTATGCAGGGTCAAGGAGTAGTGTATCCAGGTTATCATGGGGCGATCCCTAGTTTCCGTCCTCAGGGTCTGTTAGGTCTGGTGACTTCTGCCTACTTTCGTTTCATGTTTACACTGGGGATCTTCTGCAAGGCCCTCTGTTGCCTCTTCTGCCATTTTTTCAGGGTCTTGCTGCTTCCCTGCTGTGGTGGTTGAAGTGGTATCCAGCCCCTTGGCCATGATGTACAGATTTCTCTCCTTCCCTCAAGCCCAGGAGCCTCTCTTTCTACTTTGAGGTGAGGGAAGCCTTGATGTCATCCCTTCTTTGATCAAGAAGCTCTGTTTAGGCCCCAAGTACCCTCCCTTTTAGGTCTTCTAGAAAACTCTCCTAGATATTTTAAGGACCTACCTTTTGAACACAATAAGCAGGAAGTCTTATAGGCTACTTCGGCTCTCTGCCCAGAAACACACCATCTCTGAGGCAATGAGTCAGCATACAGCTGACTACTTGCCTGAATAAGGGAAAGAAAAATGAGAAGAAAATAATGTAGATTCGTATTTCAAAATCTTACCCAGCCATAATCAGGTGGTAGGGGGTCTTAGTGGGCACAGAGACATTTTCTCATCTCAGCCTCAATAATATACTGGAACAAAACTCCCCTGAGAGCAGACATGCTTTCTTTTCAGCTTATATATGTTTAGGTATGATGCAAATAATTTTGGTTAGTGCTCATTGATTGTGACACTAAATTCCTTGTATAAAACATAGACTTCTTCTATCGTTCATGTGATGTTGTATCATCCCAGAGTAGAAATATGGGAGAGGGGCTGCCGAGTCAAAGGCTGTACATTTACTATTACAACAAACTTGCTGGTTTTCTCTCCAAGGGCTTTCTCCAATGGTTACTTCGATCAGTTGTGCATGAGACACCCATCTCTCCCACTCTCTCGGGAGGGAGAATCGGGTATCACATCCGCAAGTGTGTTGGGCCAGGAGTCTCCGACAAGATGATGGCTCCCCACACGAAAAAATACAAGGGACATATAGCCATTGGCTTTGGAGAAGCCAGGCAGGCTCCCAGTTGACAGCCAAAAGGAATGTTTAGATTTAATGCAAATTTGTTGATTTCAAACAAAAAGAGAAAAGTGTAATAATGTTAAGTGGGTTTTTAAAAAATCTTGTCTTGGAATTTCAGCTAAACCTCAGAGTTTAGAGAAATGCCTGGTAAGGAACCTGCCTTCTAAAGAGAGGCACTGGGCAGAATCTCACTGTGACCATAACTCATTTTTCAGTGACCAGAAATAAATAGAAATCCGATGGAAAGGATCCTTTGAATTTAAGTAAATAGGGCAGTGAGGTGAGACGGGGAGATCTTTTCCAGAAGGGAGTCTAGCACCTCATCTCCAGCTGGACTTTTGCTCAATTACAGAATATCCCAGGACCAGATGGTTGCATAAGGAAGTGCTCAAGTGAAACTGACCTGTGTACCCTGAAATTGGCAGCCCCAGACCCTCACCTGGATGAATCTCAAGTCAGGAGGCTGGAGGATTTTCCTCTCAGGGAGGAAGGTGTGAGGGAGCTAGAAGAGAAGGAAGTACAAGTCCACTGTCTGTTGGAGCAAAGGATTGTGAGTTCCCACGGATCAGGAGGAAACTTCAGAATGCCAGCTGAGTGTCATCTTGAAAAGACTGTTGCTGATAGAGCTGAGTGCCAGGGGAGGGGTCCCCAGCAGAAAGACTGCATACGAATCTCTGGGACAGAAGACTATAGACACTTTGAAAGAGCCAGGAATGCTGTGTGTGTGTGTGTGTGTGTGTGTGTGTGTGTGTGTGTGTGTGTGTGTGTGTGTGTGTGTGAGAGAGAGAGAGAATGATTGAGAGAGACAGAGAAGGAATGAAGCCATGGCAGAGGGCATTGGCCACCAAAAGAGCTCCAGAGAGCACCAATTAACCAAATAGACATTTACCTCATTCCTGTTGTCCCTCTTCTCCCCAAAGTAGCCCCCGGAGGGCCCCTAAAACATCAGTATTCGGAAGAGGGGGTTCTGGAGTAGGCCAGAGAGGTGGAGAGAGAGGCTGTGGCCTGAATAAAAGGTTGAAGCTTGGTTGCTTGGTTGGTGGATAGCTAGAATACTTGAAAATTCGACCAATACCCAAAATGAGTGGGGGAAAAAACAAAATAGTTAAGAAGGCTGCCTGAGGTTTGGGTGGGAGGAAAAATACAGGTATTTCCAGATTGTACTTTTCCAAATTCAGACTATTTCAACATCCAGTCACGGCAGCCAATGGGGGAGAGGTGCAGCTAGAGACATGGCTACAGAGAATGAACACCCAGTCTGCACAGGGAGCCATGACTATCACCCAAAGGTAGAGCATGTGGGCCCAGGGATGTAGAGCATGGAGCGCACAGGGCTGGGAATGGCAGAATCATTGTGACATAATGGGAAATACATGTATTTGGTCCCTGCCCCAAGTTCCTGACACAGAACTTCTAAAACCCCTGTAATTTCCTGAGTGATGGACGTGGTAGGAGCACCTTACACAGAACTCTGAAATCTCTTGGAATTTCCTGGGTGATGAGAGCATCTTTTGTTTTAATGTGGTGACTCTTGGTGGGCTCCCGGAAAGCTTCAGGATGGGGGCTGGTCATCAGAAGGCTCAGGCCATGATTAGATATTTGGAACTTCAGCCCCACGCCCTCACCCTCTCAAGGGATTGAGCTCATAATCGATTATGCCTATGTGATGAAGCCTCCACAAAATTGCCTAAACTCTGGTGTTCTGAGAGCTGTCAGGTTAGTGACCACATCCCCATGCCAGGAGGTTGGCACAACCCAACTGCATGGGAACGTAAGCTCCTCTGCTCAGGACCCTTCTGGACCTCGCCCTATCTACCTCTTCATTTGGCTGTTCATTTGTATCCTTTATAATGTTCTTTCTAATAAATTGATTAAGTGTTTAAGGAAATATTTGCCGGAGTTTTGTGAGCCCTTGCAGCAAATTCTTGATCCTGTGGAGGATGGGTATGGGAGCCCCCAGCTTTGTAGCTAAGTCTGAGAGAAATATGGGTACCCTAAGGACCCATTGCTTGTGATTGGCATCTGAAGTGAGAGCAGTCTTGTGGGAGTGAGCCCTTCACCTGTGGAGTGGTGATGCCAACTCTGGGTAGTTAGTGTCAGAACTGAATTAAATTCTAGGACATTCAGGGGCCCCTGGGTGGCTCAGCTATTAAGCATCTGCCTTCGGCTCAGGTCATGATCCCAGAGTCCTGGGATCGAGCCCCGCATCAGGCTCCCTGCTCAGCGGGGAGCCTGCTTCTCTCTCTCCCTCTGCCTGCCGCCCCCCTGCTTGTGCAGGCTCTCTCTCTCAAATAAATAAATAAAATCCTTAAATTCTAGGGCATCCAGTTGGTTTCTAGGGAAGTGGAAAATTGATTGGTGCAGGGAAGAACTCCCGTATTTGCTGTCAGAAGCGCTGTGAGTGGAGACAGTTTTTCCTTTAGTTAACTTCTCTCGTACCATGTTCCCACTCTACTCCTACCAGCTAAATCCAGTCCCCAAGGCCTATCAGGATAACGTGGACATTTTGGCCCCGTCTTCCCTTCTCAATTTCCACTGCCACCAGCTAGTCCTGGTTTCATTCACTCCTTTTCCCTCAGACTGTTACAATAGAATCTTCACCAGCTTCCCCAGTACAGCCTCTTCTCCCTGATAAACAACATGTTATGCCAGACACTGTACTTTATGCTTTTATTTCATCCTAGCTGTTCCTCAAGATAGGTCCAAATTCCTTGGTCTGGCATTCACGACCAACACAAGTCATTTCTAACTTGCCTTTCAACCCTCACCGGCCACTGCATCCTCCCACAAATTCTACATGGGTCTACACCTCTGTGCCTTTGCATATTCTACTTGGAATGACAATCCCGCTCACCTCTATGGGCCAAACTCCTATTCATACTTCAGCACCCACTCTTTAAGAGCCCTGCCTCATTTGAAGCCTTCATGGATTCTCCCAAGGCCATTTTCTGCATTTGCGTAACATCACATATAAAGCTCTTTTCCATGTAAAACACATGTTGCAACAACTTACATGTTTCTGACATCTCCGCATCCCCAGACTGGGATGGGAACTCCTTGAGGGCATAGAAGAATCTGGTTCTTCTCTGTTTCTCTAGCGTTCAGGGTGGGTTCGCATTTGAATGAATGAATCAGTGAATGAGGTGGAGTCCGCAAGAACAATGAATGCATCATCACCACCCTATTATTTCAGCTTTGCCAACATTGTTTCCCCAGCTAATTTCTGGACAGTGACGTTATAGTATTGGTTTCTAGATCAGATGTAGAAGATCTTATTGTATCCCAGAAAGCCAAGACCAGGCACTTGACTAGATTTTAATTCAGAAGGTGGCTTGCTTATCTGCATTTTCAGAGGACAGAGATTGCAGGCCGTCACCTCAAACGTGTTTGTTTCTTCAGGGGCTTTGTGAGATTTTCATATGTCAGCAACAGATTCCTTGAATGTTTTCTGGCTTTTCATAGAGGATAAGACTAGCTCAGATTTGCAGCTTGGAGAGCAGCTAGGACAAAGGGCCCAGGGGGAGCTGCCACACACAGCCCCCCCAGGAAGAGAGGGCCGCCACCAAATGTGGCACCCACGACTTCAGTTGCACTGGGGAGCTCTGTATGATTCATGATTTCATGAACTAATCTAAAAAGAAGTGGGCTGTGGATGTCTTTATACTCTGTGTGAATTACTTCTGTTTCCCAAACTCCAGCCAGGTTACAATCCCTGGTTTAACATCGAAATATTTGCTTTTCCCATAACATAAAGACATGATACAGTTTTAGAACGTTGTCTTTCAGAAATTGGACAGGAGAGGTCTATATCTGACTCTCTAGATGCGTCTCTAGACGCCAGGCCTACGAAGAGCTTGGGGTTGCTTCTGGGAGCCCGTGAGGAAGATGTCCCAGGACACAGTGATCTCCCTTCTGCATCAGAGAGGCCTGTGTTCGAATCCTCATCTCAAGGGCTGTGCAATGTGGGGCAAATCACTGAACCTCTTCGAATCTTTTTCCTCACCTATAATCCAGGGACGATAATACCCACCTTGCAGAGTTGCTCACAAGTATTAAAGTGCCATGTGCGGTGCTCGATGTATAGCTAGAAGATTATCTGCGGCTTATGGCCTGCTTCGTATGTGCTAGGCATTTTACATGCATTGTCTCATTTAAGGGGAGGCAGAACCACCTGAGGAGAGTTGAGGATACATACACATAAGTGAGCAAAATCCCCCATCTGGGGATCTGTCTGAAGGAAATAACAAAGCGTGTGCAATGAGATTTTAGTTTAAAAAAAGAAAAGAAAAAAGACATTTCAACATTATTTCGACATTATTTATGTTAGTGAAAGAGATCAGAAATGACCAATGTCCTGTAAGAGAATGATTAAACTGACTATTGGACAGCCACTAAAACAAGGCTGCAGAAACAAAGAATTAAGGATACGGAGATAATACACAGGAATGGTAAAGGTAAAAAGTCAGCTTAAAATTTTGTATGAAATGAATGACTTTTTGTGGCTCTGCATATACACACACAGGTGTGTGCATATATGTCCTGAGAAGATGAATGAAATGCTACACGTGAACCTTACTGGTGCCCACGGCAGGATTTGGGAAAACTGGTCATTCCTATCCCTGTCTTTGTACCTATCTGCGTTTTTGGCTTCTTTCCAGAGACCATCTGCTGTTGGGTAATGAAAACAAAACCACACATGAGTTATTTGTCATGTAAAAACTACAGTGGTGGGCGCGCTCACATCTTTCTGGTGGCTTTGTCCTAGCTAGGGTAAAAGCATTTTGCAGGCAAAGCCTTCATGTGATTTGATATTTATCAGGTAGGCTGAAAATAGCACACAGGGGAGGCCAGGCAGCGGCTCTTAACCTCATTTTAGGAACAAGTGTCCTGAGAAACGCGGGGAGTCCGGATTTTGCCCACGTTCAGCCAGTGGGAGGTCAGACCCGAGGCTATTTCGTTGCCAGCCTCCTGCCCAACACGGTGAGGAAAATTACCAGGACGACAAGATGTGGTTTTCATAGACACAAGAGGTCTATGTTTCAATTCTCCCCTTCCTTCCCCGCCTATGGGAAGAGCTGGTCATCACATGGTCCCATTTCATCCATGCACAGCCTCAAGGGAGAGAGTAGAGGTGAGTAAAGCATGTTCTAGAGAGGTTAAAATATTTCCAGAGAAATTGAGTACCTCGTTCAGAGAGGGAGGGGCATTTTTTTTCTCCCCTGGAAATACTAAATCTTCTATTTTTTTTTTTTTTGGATGAAAATACATATCTTTTATAAAATTTTTAAAATGATTAAGTATATCACATATTTCTATGAGTGGAATTCTAGTATACGTATTCTATGACTTGCTTTACTGCTTTATCCATGTTGATGCAAGTAGCTATAACATTCGTTTTTCACAGCCATATACTATTCCAGTGTGCATATAAGCCATAATTTCTTTATCTATTTCATTTTTGTGGGACTTTTTTTTTTTTTTTTTACAGGTTTTCACTCTTACACAAGATGCTATTTTGAACTGGAACATGTGTAAGAATTTATTGAGAGGACATACTTAGGAATGAAATCAATGGTTATAAGTGATATGATTCTTCAAAATAAGTAGGAAACCCTAAATCATTTTCATTTATAATGTACACTGTCATTAGCCTCTTATGACTGTTCCTACTTCTCTTTGGTCTTCTCCTTGTCAACTCTGGTATTTCCAGACTTTTTTCTTTTTTTCAGTTTTTCTCAATATAAGGGGGTGCTTGTGATTTGCACTTTCTTTATTGCTGCTGGTTAAGCAGCTTTCCACATGTTTATGATTCATTTGTGTTTACTACTCTGGGCAATACTTTTCAAATCTTTTGCCTGTTTTTGCTGTCGGGTTGTTTTTCGTTTGCTTACTGGTTCACGAGGAACAGCTCTCCGTTTTGTTGAAGATGATGATGATCTATGTATCTATCTTTATGCCACTATAAACCATCTGCCTGTAGCTTAGAGATTTTACTGGTGGTGCTCGTGGTGACGCCCATCATGGAGACTATGACAAGATTGTGGCACAGTGCATGGCTGCCAAATAAATCTGCTCTTAGCTCTGTGACCATGAGCCCACAACCTGATGCCTATTATTTCCGATAGCTTCTCACTGTATTGTATATAATAATGATATTCAACTCACGAGGATGCTATGAAGAATAATGTATTGTAAAGGGCCTGAGAAATAGCAATTATTTAATATGTGGTAAATAATAGTAATAATAGGGCGCCTGGGTGGCTCAGTTGGTTAGGCGACTGCCTTCGGCTCAGATCATGATCCCGGGGTCCTGGGATCGAGCCCCGCATCGGGCTCCCGGCTCGGCGGGGAGCCTGCTTCTCCCTCTGACCCTCTCCTCTCTCATGCTGTTTCTCTCTTGCTCGCTCTCTAATAAATAAATAAATAAAATCTTAAAAAAAAAATAATAGTAATAATAGTCACCACAGCAACCACACCAGGGTGACCTTCCCCCTGCAATAGTGAGTAGAGCACACGGGCCTGTGCAAAGCCACTCTGGGAGTGGCTAAAGATGCTGATGTGAGCTCCATTCTGTGTCTTTTCAGACCAGTCTCTTCCCAGTCCCACTGGTGAGACTAAAGCAGTTTAAGATACCTCTTTATGGGAGGCACGTTCTTCTGGATTAAGTTAAATGGTCTGAATTGGACTATTGGCTCATGAGGACATGAGCTCTGTCATGTTTGCTGCTATTTCCCCCAGAAACTAGAACAGATCTGGACACATAGTAAGTGCTCACCAAATGTTTCTTGAATGAATGAATGGATGGGAGAATAATTTAAATCAGCGGTGCTGATTTAAACTTTCTATCACTAAAAAACTCCCCTGGAGGACTTCCTCGTGGAAGTCCTATGTTTTAGAACAGCATCCCTATCATCCAGCTTAAGTAAGAAAGAATGAAAGGAAAGAATTTAATTCCCAGTTGTAAAATAACATTGAACTCTGCCATTGGATATTCTGATAGGTGGAGATAGCCAGCGTGATCAAATCTTGGCCTCGGGCACCTGGGTGGCTCAGTTGGTTAAGCGACTGCCTTTGGCTCAAGTCATGATCCTGGAGTCCTGGGATCGAGTCCCACATCGGGCTCCCTGCTCAGCGGGGGGGTCTGCTTCTCCCTCTGACCCGCTTCCCTCTCGTGCTCTCTGTCTCTCATTCTCTCTCTCAAATAAATAAATAAAATCTTTAAAAAAAACAAAAACAAAAAACAAATCTTGGCCTCAAGCAAAGCCCTGATGCCCTCACTGGTGAGCACATCCTGATTTCAGAGACTTCACTATTTCCAGTAGGTTTCTTGTAAACATAAAAATTGCCTGAGGATCCTCTTTACATTCCCCAAACTCAGTGTGCCTTAGATAATGATCTCTTACAGACTTTCACCGACCAAATATTTTTATTGTTATTAATGATTCTCAGTTTAGAACTGATAAAGAATATTTTCATGTCACCTGTAGGCAAGACCTAGGTCACTTTCAGTTCTGTCAGTCACATGGGCAGCATTCCAGAGACTACCAGGTAGGAAACCAGAGAACGTCATGAAAACACTGGTACATTCACAAGACAGGAAGGAGGGATGTGCCAGTCCATTCAGGGCTTGGGGCAATCAAACACTAGGAATGGTCCAGTCCATTCAGAGGATGGGGGCAGGGCTCAGAGACCAGCAAAGAGCCTGTCCATTCAGAGGCTGGGAGCTTGTGATACTGTGATTTATAGTAAATATATATTTCGTCTTCATCCTTCCTTCTCCACAGACCTCCTAAAACTCCTGGAATTTCCTAATTGCTGAGAGCTACAAAGGTTTGTTGTGTTAATGAAGCATCTTTGGGATCAAAGCTGAGCATGGGGGCTGGTTGCCAGGAGAACCAACCTTGCTGTTAGTGGGTTGGAGAACCTTTATTTCCTTTCCCCTGACCTCCTGGGAAGGGAGAGGGGCTGAAGGTTGAATCAGTCACGAGGGACCAATGATTTAGTCAATGGTGTTGAAGAGGAACAGAATTTGCCACCCCCAAATAGGTCTCTTTGGCATTGAATTATTTTAGGCTGATTATTTTTAAGAAATAACAGGCATGAGAAGAGCTGTGGAAACTGGGTAGAAGTTGTGCTTTTATAAAAGACATTTACATTTAGAAGGAAAATCTCCATTTGTAAGGGTGTCTCCCTCTCTGTACCTGGAAGAGAAGGGTGGCTCTAAATCTCTAGAAACTCTTATTAGTGAAGAAGGCCAGGGTTTAAATCTGCATAACAATCTTCCTCTTGTTTACTGTGCTTTTCCTGGTAACCTTCCATAACTGGCTTCTCTTCTGCCCTCAAACACTTTCTTTTCTCTTTATCTGGAGATGTTATTGAAGGTGACGGCTTGGACCATATCAGGGAGTGACTCAGTTTTCCTGGGTCTCTCCCATGTATGTGGGAGTTTACACATTATTAAACTTCCATTTGTTTTTCTGTTAATCTGTCTTTTATTGCAGGGGGCTCTCAGCCAAGAACCTAAAAGGGTAGAGGGAAAATCATTTTTCCTCCTCCACAATGCCTATGTAGTGCAGCCTCTATAAAAACCCAAAAGGACAGAGTACGGGGAACTTCTGGGTTGGTGAGCACATGGAGATGATACCAGGAGGGTGGCACCTTTGAAGAGGGCTTGGAACCTCCACACCCCTGCCCCATGACTTGTCCTATGCCCCTCTTCCATCTGGCTGTTCCTTTTATATAGAATCAACCTTTTATCATAAACCTGTAGTCTCACAAGTAAAATGTCCTTCTGAGTTTTGCGAACCACTCAGGCAAATCAAACCCAAAGAGGGTGCCGTGGGACCCTCTCATCTATAGCCACTAAGTCAGAAGCACAGGTGACAACTTAGACTTGACCACTGATTTTGAAGTGTGGGGGGGGTGGGGGGGGTGGGGACAGTCTTGTGGGACTGAGCCCTTCCCCTGTGGGATCTGATGCTCTCTCCAGGTAGATAGTGTCAGAGTTGAGTTGAATTGTCAAGTACCCAGCTGGTGTTGGAGAACTGTTGGATGTGTGGGGAAAAAACCCCACATGTGGGGATTGGATATGAGAATGTTTAGGGCTCAACTACTTTGAAGGCTGCACAATTTCCAGGGATTCCCCTAAGAGATAAATACATATTTATTACTATCTTTAGCTAAGTGTATCTTTCAAGAAATAATTTTGCTCTTTGGCAGTGGAGAAGTATCACATAAGAGCGGTCTGTTGCCTTAACTGACTTTTGTAGAACATTAAAAATATGATAATGAGGAAGTAGAAGCTACTTGAAAAAATGTATATGATACAATATAAAATTAAAATATCAGAGTGCAAATACCAAAATTAAGGCAGCTGGCTATCCATTCCCAGAGATTAGCCTGATTCTGATTTCTATCCATCCATGGCTGAGGGATCCAAGGGCCAAATCCCATGATGAGCTGTCCAGTCAGATTTGCTCATGCTGGAACTGGAATGTTGGAATGAGGTCTTTGCTGATGGAAGAGGGGATGAAGCGACATCTGGTTTAGGCCCCTATGTAGAGTTCCCTGATTCTGATGAGGGGTTGTGAGGATGAGGATGAGGTCAGTGACTCACTAAGCAAGTCAGTCCTTCCTAGAGCCTGGTGGACCAGCTCTCCTCCTGCAACCAGAGACCTTCTTGATCCCCAGGGGCATGGAATGGGCCATTTACTGAGTGCCCACTGTGTGTGGGCAACTCACCTTCTTCATCTAATCAATCCTGACCAAGCCCTCCGAGACCGGTGTTCTTAATCTCCCATCCACTGGATGAGAAAATGGAAGCTCACAGACTAGATAGAGAAAGCTACTCCAACGTCCTTCCGCTGGCAAGTGAAGGCATTTAAACTCCAGTTTCTAATTCTGTGCTTTTCCTACTCACACTTAGACCAGATACAAAATTGGAGGATTACAATGACGCAAACAAGGAAAGAAACGCACGCAGATGGGAGGGAAAAAGCCAGAAAGAAATAGACCAAAATATTAGCGGTTCTCACACTGGGTGCTAGGGCTGGGAACTTTTTCCTTCTTTTCCAAGTTTTCCTAATTTTAGGTAATGTACCCTGAAGGTAAAAGGAGACCACAGTCGGCTCCTGGGAATATCTGGGAACCGGGGGTTGGGGGGGGCCCTGGGGGGCCTTCAGTTGTACTCGAGACTTTTCCCTGCTCGTTTTCCATGATTCACCTCACTCTAGCGGCAAAGAGGCTTCTCCCTTCAAAAGGCACTGTGATTGAATCACGAATAATAGCTGCTCAGAGAGATCGGCATTTTCCATCCCTCATATTCGCTGTCTCTCAAATCAAACAGCTCAGTGACTCACTAAGCAAGTCAGTATAATAGAAATTTTATCTGTTTAAAAACCCACCTCTCTCCCACGTGCCTCCCAAGTTAGTTCTGCCTGTGTTGATTGATCATGATGGAAATACTTCTCTCCCCCTATTATTATGCTATCGAGCGTGTTCATAAAGACTTGGGAGCTCCATTCCTCTCCCGGTTAGAATGAAGGAACTAGCATTTATGGAGCACCTGGCTCAATGCCCTGAGTTAAGTGCTTTCAGTACGGTATTTCATTCATAACCAGGATGGGGGAGAGGCGTGGGCATTGCCATTCTCCAAATAGGGGGACTGAGGTTGAGGGAGAGGTGCAAGAACATGTGGCCCAGTGGCCACACTCTCAGCCCTGACATCAGCTAGACAAGGTCTTGACCGCCCGCTCTGCACCTGTGACTCAGGCAGATGGCTCAACTTTCCGCCGCCCCAGGTCCCTCGTCTGTGAAGCAGGGAAGCATAGGATCTTATGCTGATATTTCTTTAATGTCATTAGCACAATGACATTTAAAGTGCTCTTTTCATAGGGCTGGGGCACTTCTCAATAGATTTACTTCTAGAGATTTGAGGTTTCCCTTTGGCATTGTGAATTGGATCTTTTTCTTTTTCTCCCCATTCCCCAATTGGCTATCGATTGTCATTTTTTTTTTAAGGTTTTTATTTATTTGAGAAAGAGAGAGAGCATGAGTCGGAGGAAGAGGCAGAGGCAGAAGGAGAAGCAGACTCCCCGCCGAGCAGGGATCCCCATGAGGGACCCTATCCCAGGACCCTGGGATCATGACCCAAGCCAAAGGCAGACGCTCAACTGACTAAGCCACCTAGGCGCCCCTCGATTGTCATTTTTTCATGTTAACTCTGCACAGGGGAACATAAGCTCTAGGAGGGGAGACATTTTATTATGTTCACTGCTGCATCCTAAATTCTTAGAAAAGTGCCTGGCAAACAGTAGGTACTCATTAAATATTTGCTAAGTGGGTGGATCTGGCAAACTTACTGAATTCTCTTTTTGATTCTTATGGGTTTTTAAGTTGATTCTCTTGAATTTTTAATAGACAGCAAATTGTCTGCAACTTGTGATGTTTCCCTTTCCAATATTAATACTTTTTATGTAAAACAGTATTGGTCTGGGCAGACATCCCTGTTGTATTAAGTAGGAATGCTTTTAATGTGTCAATACTAAGTATGATGTTTTGGGGGTTTCTGGTAGGTGACTTTTATTAGATTGTGGAAGTGTCCTTCTATTCCAACTTCCCCCAGGTCGGTTTTTTTTTAATTTAATTTAATTTTTAAAAATCAGGAAAGAGTATTGGATTTCATTATCCATGTTTCTGGTATCTATTAAGATGATCATCTGTTTTTTTTCCCTTTTAATTTTTTGATGCCATCTCATTCGCTATTAAAAGTGGCAAGTATATAGACTAGATTAGATACATGGGGATGTGCAGATGGAATAATGTTTTCTTAAGATGCACATGAAATAGAATGCACATGGCTGGCAGCCGTGGAAACACATTACTGCTCCTCTAGGAGAGGGAATCTGCTATCCATCTGCCTGCCTCCATTGCCATACCTTCCCGGGGCCTCTCCCTGAGTGGGAAATGTTGCTAATCTGCTTAGTTATACTGCAAGACATTTCCTGGGTCGTGTTTACTAGGGGGCAGAGTGAGGATGCATGAAGGGTCCCTCGGGGCCCTGCTCCCTCTTGGTGGCCCTGGGCTCTGCTCCGTGGGGCAGGGGCAGGGAGCGCAGTTGACCGTCCCTTGGTCGTCTGGCATCTCCCTCTTCCATTTGTCCCTTCCAGGAGACTGAAGCATCCTGGAGTCATCTTCTGTCCTCAGCAGCTTCCTTCATGTGGCTTTAGGGGATGGTAAGAGCCAAGGTTAGAAGTGTCTTTGTGACCCAGCTTTCCCGGAGGGTCCTTCTCAGACAGTGGGAAGCCTACACCTTGTGATCCATTTGATTTCTGTCTCTTGTGCCCGTCTCCCTCAGAGACTGTTAGGGAAAAGTGGCTGAAAGGCAGGATGAGGGCACCCCTGGGCTCCTAATGACAATACCAGGTATCTGAAGAGGTTTGAAGTGAGGGACTATAGTGACTAGAATAGTATCTTCCAAAAAGATAGGTTTAAGTCCTCACCCCCCCCACCCCTGCCCCATACCTGTGAATGTGACCTTATTTGTTAATAGGATCTTATAAATGTAATTAGTTAAGGATGTTGAGATGAAATCATTGTAGATGGTGGGTCTTAAATCCAGTAACTGGTGTCCTTATAGGAAGAGAAGAGGCAGGGAGAAGGCTATGTGATGAGGGAGGCCCGAGGCTGGAGCGGGGCATCTACCAGCCAAGAACTAGCCGGGATTCCTGACAGTCCCCAGAAGCTGGGAGACGCAAGAAGGAATTCTGTCCTAGAGCCTTTAGGGGGAGCTTGGCCCTGCTGACATCTTGATCTCAGATTGCCAGCATCCAGAAATGTAAGCCAACACATTTCTGTTGTTAAGCCACCCGGTTTGTGATACTTTGTTACAACAGCCCTAGGAAATGAATACAGGTGTATTAAGTTGAATGTTTAGTTTGTAGCATGTTTCTTGCTACCATGGCATAAATAACCACATTTAAAAACTTAAATGCAAAACAATAACAGACAAAAAACAAAAACAAAAACAAAAAAACCCCCACAAGGTCATTCTTTCATAGTAGGGAATTTTTAAACTTTTTTTTCAAAGATTATTTATTTATTTATTTATTTATTTATTTATTTATTTATTTGCCAGAGAGAGAGAGAGAGAGCACAGGCACAAGGGAGCGGCAGGCTCCCCACTGAGCCAGGAGCCTGATGCGGGACTCGATCCCAGGACCCTGAGTTCATGACCTGAGCCGAAGGCAGACTCTTAACTGACTGAGCCACCCAGGCGACCTGGGAATTTTTAGAAACTTTTTAAATGTCTAGCTATTGGGATCTGGTTACGTAAGTTACGATACATCAACTTATTAAAATATATTCTACCACTGTCACAAAGGATAATTATTAAAACTGACATTATGAAAAATAAAATATTTATTACAATGTTAAAGGGCTAATAAATAAGTTTCTATTTGAGCCATGTATAATCAGGTTTGTATATGTACAAAGATTGGGAGAAAATACAGAGAAATCAAAATAATTTATATGATAGTATAGTTGAATTGTATGTGATTTTAAAAGTTTTTCTAAGATTGTTATAAAATATTTTCATGATAGTTTTAATTAAAATTCTATGAATCTTTGCTAAGGAGTGTGAAATAATTATGGAATACTTGTGTCATAAAGCAAAATATGTCCAGAAACCTGCAGACTAACATACAAAGGATCAGGGAAAAAATGATTTTATGAGGCAAAATTTGACTCGAAGATCAGTATTGCCCTAGGCTGGTTTTATTTAAAAAGCACACACAAGAAATGTAGTCTTCTGCTCCTTTCTGCCTGAAGCTAGTATGCAGCACCCCGCCATCCCCTGGGACACACACACCCGGGCCTGGAAATGCCTCCCTTCCGGGTCTATTCTGCTTGGGAAATGCCCATCATCACAGAGCCATTCTGTTGGTTGAAAGCATCATGTCTCCATGTTGGTGAAATCAGGCGAGTACCAGATTTATGTATTTATTCTCATATTCTCTTACTGAGTGCTCAACAAAGCACTCCTGAGCAGGAAATGAATAAGAAATGGTCCCTACCTCCTGGGTCTTTAGGAAGGATTATTAGATAACAAGTTGTCTCATAGGAAAGCAGAGATCAAGCTCTAAAGTGATTTTGGAGGGGGGATTTATCTGGACCACGGAAGTGTGGCTGACTTGGCTCCTTCTAACGGGGAGGGCACGTGAAAGATGAGTTGGGGAAGGCTTAAGAGAAAAAGCCCTCTTAACAATTTTACCCCAAAGCTCTGAAATCCAAGGTTAGTCTGTAAACACATACTTTAATATACTTTCAACATCTAAAACTAAAAGATAATTGTTCTCTTAAAATAGTTTCAAACTTAGTCTTTTATATACACGTACATTCCTATATAAATCATACTCACTCCTCCACACCCTTCAACTATTTCAAATCAAAAAGGTTTTACTGTACTTCTAATTCTATGATATCTCTCTAAAGCATGTTCTCTGTAAAAGGACATAAAATTGGGGATCTATATTCTTTTTTCTGGCTTCTGTTAAACATTTATTTAAAAATTCTAGTTGAATTTGAATTGTTCTCCTTACAAACTTCATCGAGCACCTATGATGTGCAAGGAATAAATCTTGGAGGGAGCAACGGATATGACATAGACCCTAATCTTGGCAAATTCAGAATAGACTAAAATATAAGGCAGAGATGAGGCCTTGGGTGGGACTGAGAAGGACATCAGGAGTCTATGGAGACAGCCACGGGTCCTGGGATTAATCCTAACAGAAGGTGTCAGGAAGACCACTTTACCTGATGGAAAAGGCAGAGAAACACACCCTAGGCAGAGGGAACAGCTTGAACAAAGACACAAGAGTCTTGGAGTGTCTGGTGGGAACCAACAGGGGTGGGCACAGTTTTCTCATCTCTGTGTCCCAGCACCTCATGACATAGCTGTCACTGGGCAGGAGTCCACCAGGACAGAAACCGTGTTTCGTTCATCCGGGTACCCCCAGGCCTAGTCAGTCTGACATCAGATTGCCACTCCAATGCTCTGCCACAGTTAGTACAGAGTTGGGGCCTCGACATCCGTTGTCAACAGAGCCAAAAGGTAATGAAAATGAGTGAAGCCAGGCTAGTGTAAGACATTAAAGAATGATGGGGACTGGGACCAAGCGAAGAACGGCACCATCTTGGACTGTGGGCTCAGTGTTGCTGGGTCTTCCAACTTTTCAAGAGAAGTCAAAAAACCCTCTAGATTTGTATGTGACATGTTCAGATGTTTGAAATGTCCATGGACAAATAGAACATGCCCAAGGACCAGATTCAACTCATAGCCCACCCAGTGTGCAACTTGGGAGCAGAGTGTACAGTTGGAATTGGAGGGAGGTAAGACTGGACAGGTAACCTGGGGCTACCTTTGAAAGCACTTGGAATGTCTCCCTGTGGAGTTTTGGTTCGGTGGGAGGTTGGAAGCCTCTCAACAAGGAAGTGGCTGCTGCAGATCTATCAGTGGAGTGGAAGCAATGGATGGAGGAAGGGGCGAAACCAGAGGATGGGAGGTCTGGAGGCTGCTGAAGTATCCAGGTGGGAGATGACAGAGACTAGCTGCTGGCCAGGGATGGGGTGGTGGCATGAGTAGGAGAGACGCGGAGGGAGGAGGTAGAAGGGAGAGGACTCATGAGTAACGGAGGGAGGTGGCAGTAAGGTTGACCTTGGCCTTGAAGCCTGGGTAACAGGGGGAATGGGAATACCGTTTACAGGAAGATAGGGTGCTCAGCCCCATAGCTGCCTTTTGCCAGCACGTGTCCAACGTGCCCTTTGCCCTCCTGCACCCATTCCACCTGGTCCGTCCAGTAGAAGAGCTGCCTGCCTCCTCCTAACTTCTCCCTCCTTCACTTCCTCTGAGAGCAATGCTATTTTAAATGCCTCCCCCTCCACCACTCCCAAAGCTCCTCCCTTTTCTTTCCCTCTCTCCTCCTTTCACGGCTCCATTTCTTTTACCATGTTGTCACTTCAACCAGCTCCTCTCCTCTGGGTGCTGCTTCTACAGGCAGCCCACCCACCTACACTTCTGCTGAAAATGAGGCTTTTAAAGCTAATTACTTAGCTTTTTTTTTTTGATCCAGCACAGAAGCCATGCACTTAAATAAGTGAGACCAGGTGACTTTGGCCTATTTTTAGTGGCTGCAATTTGTAGGCTCTGGCTTCTCTTGTCACAGCAGTACCCCAAGACCGAAGCTCAACTCCAGAGCCCTGGAGCCTGAGGATTTGTAAAAATCTGCAGTTAGTTAGTTAATTGTGGGATTAGCAGAGTGATAAAGTCATATCCTGTGGTGTGTTGGAAGCCTGTCCTTCTCGCCCTCCCTGGTAAGGATAAGAACTAGTTAAGAATAGGAATGCAGACAGGCAGAGGGGAGAAAGGGAGAGAAAGAAGACACACTGTGAGTTAATCAGCACTCAGCTCATCGTGACCCCTGGGTGCCCGAAACTGAGCTGTTGTGTCCTCTCAGCTCACCCCGGGCCCCATCCTTTGCTCTCCAGAGGAACACCTGGGGCCCCCGGTACCTTTGCTCTTAGAAGGAGTCAGGGAATGAAAGAAGGGAGAAAGTGATTTCTTGAGCCTCTTGTAGATTCTCCTCTCAAACCAGGTTCCCGTCCAGATCTAAGGGACCCAATCCCTGAAACCAGGGGACTTGTAAGGAAATGGAGGTTTTCACCACTCCTTAAGGTGAGCTGGAGGCCCATCCATACCATGGAACACTGCTTAGCAATAAGAGCAAGACCTTGATACATGGAAGACTCAAATGCCTTCTGTTACGTCACAGCAGCTGAGCTCAGTATGATTCCATTTAGAGGACGCTCTGGACAATGCAAACTCACAGGGAGAAAAAATCAGGCCAGTGGTTGAGTGAGGAGAGGGGCACGAGGGAAGTTTCTGGACTGAAGCAAATAGGCTTGGCTAGGGCGGTGGTCACAGCTTCCCGGGAAGAACAGAGCTCCTGCAGATCAGGGAGCGTGCATCCCATTCATCTCCTGGGCTAATTGTGTTGCTTTCTCTCTCTCCTCGGCTCAGGGATGCCACAGCAGGGGTGAGGACCAAGGGTGGGCAGTGCCAGGTGGCAGAAGTAAGGTCACTGGGAAGCCAACAAAGCTTCAGCAGGGACTTGCTCAGGGAGGTGTGGGTGGCGGGAGCTCTCTGCCCCGGGTGCAGGCGACGAAGAGCTGCATCATCTGCAGAGAATTTAAAAGCAATAAAACAGACCCTGGTCTGAGCTTTGCTGACCCTGAGGTGGATGGAAACACTAGAGTCGGAAAAGAACCAGGACAGGAGAGAGCGCAATCTACAAGGGACTTTTCTTCAGCCGGAAGAACACATCCTCATCCTCGGAGTAACAGTGTTTGAGCCCCGGAACAGGCAATGGAACCGTGTTTGTCAGAAACCCGAGGCGCTGAGGGCTGGCTCGCACACCTGCACAGCTGTGTGCTCACACTCAGCGTGAGCGGGGCCACCGCACTGGGACTTGCAGCAACTTCTTCCTTTGTTCTAAGTCAATAGCCACTCCCATACCTCATTTCGTGTTTGTAACTGTGTTTTTATAGAAGCTCCCACGCAACTTGGAAGAAGGCCCCACAAGCCTGGCTCGGCCCCTACTGTGCGTGTTTGATCTATACGTTACGTGCAGTTTTTTATTTTGATCTTGGGACGTTGTCAGTGCTTTCCTGGGACAAAAACAGCCCTTCATTATTCAATTAGTCTCATGATACTTGACATCCATTGCGCCCTGACAGTGTGCCAGGCGCATCTAGTACTTCCCTGCATTGTATCCCACAGCTCTCTCAGTGGCTCTGAGATGCAAGAGGGGTGGTTGTCAGCCCATTTTACAGCAGAGACGACTGAGGCTTGCAGCAGCTAAGTCAGTTGCCCAGGGTCTTACTGATGGGGAGTGGTCTCTAGAATTCACAGTCTAGCTGCAGTTTCCGCGCCTTCCGTGCCAGAGAAGAGAGGTCGAACGCCTCCAGTGCCCTGGCCTCTCACACACATTCTCTCACTGACTCTTAGCCTAGGGAGCTTGGCGTTTGTCCCTTTTCACAAAGGAGGCCCAGAGAGGTGAAGTGACCCACCCCAGGCCCATAGCATTCAGCCAGTACTCCATCCAAACAGTGTCCATTTTGGCAGCCGTGTCCCTTGGCTTCCAGGGGACATCTTGAGCTCAGAGGCCCTTCCCCACTCTGTGCCGGGCCCCATCATTCTGCCCTCGGCCTACTCCCGAGTCCACATCTCCTTCAGAAAAGCAAAGCGCCGAGATCCCAGGCCCCGGCAGACATCCCACGCGGCCCATCTGCCAGTCACAAGACGCTGCAAGAAATCTGTCAGGAATCCTAGGACACCTGTCTCTTTCACTTCTGGCCTTCAGAGACATGGTGACTACTTGCTGTCTTACTGCAGGAGTTGGATTTTGCTTTTTAATTTGTTTCCCCTAAAGGCAAAAAACCAAAGCCTTTCCGACTCAGCTCATTTCCCCCGCTCCCTCCCCAAGGAGGTTGGCGATGATGAGAGGGGCTCTTTTGGGGGGCGCTCCTTTCTCAGTTTGGACAGACTCCTCAGAGTTGGATTTCAGAATTCAGAGGTAGGAAAGCAAACATTGCTTCGTTAAAACTTGGGTGCCTGTTTGATTCATTAATCATCTTGCCCTAGTACTCCTTGATAAGTCTGTTCATCGTTATTAATCACTGGGCTCGTGGGAGGGAGCTGCCGGCTGTCACCGCATTTCTCTTAACCCCTTGTCTACCCACGTCCAGAGCCTGTGACAGAATGTGGGCTGCCGGGGGGGGGTACGGGGGGGACAGTTTGCGAGATGGTGCTGCCTGCTTTGTCCTGTGGGCCTCAGATGCCGAGAGGTTCTGTCTTGAAAAGGTCGTGGGCCTTCTCGCCCTCACAACAACGTGACAGTTACCTATTGCTGGAGAGCTCCCAGGCTTATTTCCTAGAGGTCCCCATTTTACCGATGAGGAAACTGAGGCTCAGAATTAGCTTGCCCAAAGCCCTCTGTGCGGTAAGGGCTGAGTGAGGACTGGAGTCATGGGTGTTGTCCTAACAGCTAGAAGTAGCACCCTGTACCAGGTACCCTCTGGGGCCCGTCTTTCTGTCCGTCAGTAGGCTCCCGGGTGGATTGGGCAGAGTGTGGGTTTTAGAGTCAGACAAACCTGAATGAAAATTCCAGCTCTGCCAGAAGCCTTTCTGGCTACCTCCAAGCCTCAGTTTGATTATTTATAGAAAGGGGATAATATGTTTCTCATATGGCTATGAGGATTAAATCAGAAGCCATAGAAAGTACGTTGCACAGTTCAAGTGGCAAATAAATGCTCCGCAAATGGCAATTTTCTTCAAACACTCCCTCCCACTCTGATAGTATGGGCACTTTCCTTTCAAGGGAATGGATCTGACAAATTTCTTCAGACTAAGTGACTGAACTCTAATGCCCACTCGCTCCACTCAATTCCCTTCCTGGCACAAAGTTCCTATAGAATGTTCATGGCACACATCAAGCCCCAGTGCCTTTGCACAGGCTGTGCCCTCTGTCTTGAATGCTCAACCTCTACCTCCAGTCCACCATTACTTGGCAAGCTCCAGTTCATTCTCCAGACCCAATTCAACTCTCCCCTCTGCTGGGAACTCCTTTCTAATCCCACTAATCAGAATTAGGTTTTTCTCAGAGTCAGGGAAAAAGGAAGCTGATCGATACAAAGCCTGCCAACGAGTGGGCCAGCACATCTCCTGCTCTCTTAGAGACTTCTCTAATTAATTGCCCTGCAGGAACGTGTCTGAATTATCCTGGATCAATGGGAACTAATGAGGTGTCAGAGAGTGGGGCTTCTAAAGGGAGGCATTTGAAAGTTTGTTTTTCCCCCCCAAGATCAAACTTTCTCTGGACTTTGAAGACACTCAGCTCTTTTGTTTTAATTATTTAGTAAGGTTTGTAGACTTTGCAGCACAAATTTGCTCTGGGATTTGAGTTTGAAAAGACCCAGAGTCCAAAAGTTAAAAAAAACCTCCCACTTATTAATGAATTTACTTACCGATTCATTTGTTCATTTGACAGACATAATATTCACCCTGTCTGTGCCAGCGCAATTGATGTGCGTGTGGCGTCTGTCCCTGGAGCTGGGCCAGTGACAGGGTACAGAGCCCCATTACCTGATCACCTGATATGTGCTTCGAAAGGAGGCCCCAGGAGGGAGTCACCGACTGCCCCGTTTGTCTAATGTTGTCTCATGATCAGATTCATGATCTCATGATATGACAGTTGGATAAGTCACTTGGAACGGTTCCTCTCTCGGTGATTATGCCACCAACTGGACACACTGTTTAGGCTCATTTGACTCTGGGTTTTAGCAATTATTTTAAATTTAATGCTGTAACTTTGATTTTATAAAACATGGACATGTTTCCTAAGCTTACAAAAAAAGATACAGGCAAAGAAATCTAGTTTCTATCCTTGTCCCTCTACCTGGTGCCCTCTCTTCCCCTACAGGGAAACATTTTAAAATTATGGTTTACCTTTCCATGACTTTTCTAAATATAAACATGCACATCTATTATATATACACATACACGTGTACCTATATATGCATATATATGTGTGCATACATATCTAGGTGTGTGTATATATATATATTGCTTTATTTTCATTTGCATTTATTCTTTATCTTTTTTCCTTACCTTTCTGTGTATGTGTTTGCATCCTTTGTTTCTTACATCACTGGCGGCATATGATTCCCACTTTGTCTACCTTACACTTTTCACCGAACAGTGCATCCTGGAGGGTCTCCCTGAGCGTGAATAGAGGGCTCAGTCATTGCTTTTCACAGCTGCACTGGGCCCTGCTGGTGGCTGGGCCCCGGTTTCTCCAGGCAGCCCCCAGCTGATGGGCATTTGAGGTATTTCCATTTCTTTGCTCTATTTTTATAACCCCTTGCCTGATTTTTATTTGCATTTGTGTTTATTTTCTTTACCTTTTAAACTTTTTTATTTTGTTTAGATTCATCTCTTGTAAACAGTATGGTATTGGATTTGACTTTATTAACAAATCTACAGAAAATCTTATTCTCTTAGTGGGTGAGTTGAGCTCACTTGTATTTATTGATGGGACTGATATCTTTGTTTCTAGTTTTGTCATATTATTTTTTAATTTATAAAGTCATATACATGTGTGTTATGTATATATATTTCCTTCCGGTCTATTTTGTCTCCCTAGCATTCTCTTTCTCTCTCAAGTATACATCTTGGTATTTAGGAAGCTGTGGTTTTGAATTTTTGTTATAATAGTTACCATGATACATTTATGTAATTCCCTAGGTCCGTCTTTCTTTCTCTTTCTTTCCTTCCTTTTGTTCTTTCTTCCTTTCCTCCCTCCTCCCCAATCTCTTTCTTTTTGTCACCTGCTACTGGATCCCTACTATGAACAGAATTGAAATTTACTAGTAACCTCCTCTTTGCCTCTGCGCTCTCTCTGACATAGCCTTTTATTCTCAGTTAATATTCATAAGGCAATAAGCGAGTTTACTCTGCTATTCCTGTATCTTCTCCTATTCTCCCTCCATTTCTTCATACTTCTCTCCATTAATATTTTAAAGATTTATTTATTTTATTTGAGAGAGAGAGAGAGCGTGCGTGTGCGTGCACACAAGTAGGGGGAGGCGGGGCAGAGGGAGAGGATCTTAAAGCAGACTCCCTGCTGAGGGTGGAACCTGACGTGGGGCTTGATCCCATGATCCCTGAGATCATGACCTGAGCTGAAATCAAGAGTCAGATGCTTAACTGACTGAGCCATCTGGGCTCCCCGACTCCATCACTTTAGTCTTAGTCCCGTGGACTATGTACGACTATAGGACTAAGTTTTACCACTAGCAAAAAATAAGTGCATATAATAACAGTGGAGCTGGCATTCATATTCTCCTTAATTATGCCTCCATATTTATTCAAAGGATTGAAAAAATTGAGCCTTGCCTTAATTATAACCCTTGGCTGATAGAATGGACAGCAATCTCTAAAGTGGACCAACACAGAAGTTGAGTATGCTCATTGAGAGCCTCAGAATATTTTAATAGAGGGCAAAATACAAAGTGAAAGCACATTTATAAGAACTTTCTCTTAAAAGTTCTTTTAAGTTTCTGCATCTTTTGAAGGAAATTGGCACACATACATATCTAGGTGTGTGTATATATATATATTATATATTTAATATATATATTTATCTGATAATATGTATTTACTCATTAAAATGATCTATTCTCAGGTAATTTGGATGCTGACAAATTTAAATTTAAAATGTGATTCATTTTACTTTATTTTTTTCCTTTAGAAATATCAACAGTTTTCACTTACCAAGCACTTACTGCACACTGGCGTCTCTGCTAAGCACGTAATGTACATTATCTCGTTAAAGCCAACAACTCAAGCAGATAGGTAAAAACTATTATCCTTGTTTAAAGAGGTGGGAAGTGAAGCTTGGCAAGTTTAAGGAAGCTGGCGAAGGTTATACAGTGAGTAAGTGATACTACCAGGATTCAAACCTGGTCTGACTCAGAAGCTGGGTACATGACCAAGTTGCCATGTTCAGAGCCTTGAGCTGAGATGGGGCTAAGCATGAGCATTTGGTTTACTTAATGATGGCAAAATCTTACCTGGAAAATCACTTCTCTACAGTCCCAGTTTGCTACCCTCATCTTCCCTCCTTTCTGTCGTCTTCTGCCCTTGTAATCTGGTGTGCTCACCTCCCCTTCCAGAAGGTCGCCTAAACACAGATGGTAGCATAGCCTAGAGGTTTGGACAAGAAGTACTAAGCTTAACTTGTAGCACCTGTGTGTCTTTGGGCCAACTATTTAACCTTGTCGAGCTTCAGTTTCTCCTTCTCTAAAATAACAATAACAGCAACCACGATAATAATATTACCTAACTTGTATGGTTATCAAAGGATTAAATGGAATCATGTATATGAAAGGAAAGTCTGGCTTGTAACAAATGCTTAATGAATAAGGAAAAGCATGAAAATATCTGAATATCTATCTATCTATCTATCTATCTATCTATCTATCTATCTATCATCATGCTAGATTTACCAAGGAAAAATTATGGGAACCAGAAATAAACTTTACACTTGTGTTTATCACTGTGTTCACTGGTTAAAGTATAAGTTCAAAACATGGATTTATTTGCACCCATACTTTCACTTACTCCCCATCTAACTCTAAGGGGTAGATATTAAGCACCAGGTCTTCCCTCTCCAAATCCAGGAGTTTTAATAATATGAAAACTACACTGTCCTCTTGCCACAGTGAAGAAATCAGGAAGTGATCATTCTCTTGCTCTTTTTTTTTTTTTTAAGATTTTATTTATGTATTTGAGAGAGAGAGAGAGGGAGCACAAGCAGGGGGGAGGGGCAGAGGCAGAGGGAGAAGCAGGCCCCCCACTGAGCAGGGAGCCCGACGCAGGGCTTGATCCCAGGACCCTGAGATCATGACCTGAGCCCAAGGCAGACGCTTAACCAACTGAACCACGCAGGCGTCCCCTTCTCTTGTTCTTCTTTAAAACTTGGGAAGAAGAAACTATTGGGAAGTTGAGAACTTGAAGTTCTGACAATCTTAAAGACACCCAAGTGAATGGAGTAGCTGATACCGCTGGAGTCGCTTGCCGGGACTATATAAATAGCAGCTTGTATCTACCCCACACCTCATCTGCACACATCAGAAAGCACATTAGAAGAACATTAAAATGTCAAGTGGGTTAAATCTGAAATGTGACCTACCTTATTATCTTGTGAGGGGGAAAAAGCTGTCAAGAACTCAAATCTTCCCAGCTGCTTTGGATATGCGGGGGGCTGCCGGGTTCTTTGGGAGACTTGCTCAGGGCCACTTCGAAGGAAGCCATTGTCCACTTCTACAGGGTCTGGCCCGAAAGCTTGGGGGAATTATTGTGGGGATCCTCCTCTGGGTATCTTTTCTAAGAAAGTCCATGTTGGTTCTAGTAGTTTCTCTTCCAGTGCAGCAGCTGCAGGGGAAAACCAGCTCCCCAGCTGCCCATCCCACTGCCTCCTGAAAACAAGCCTTTAGGCTTATTTCTGATCAGAGTTGCCCCACCAGTGCAACTTTGGGGAATTCTCCCTGGGGCTCGTAAGTAAGTAGCTAGAGGCGAGGACAAGCCCAAACATCTCAAGCGATCTATAGGTAGCCTCCCTGCTGTCTGGTGGCTACCAGAATTCCAAAGCTAACTGGGGAGAGTGGATGGATTCAGCAGAGTCAGAAAGTCTGATGATTCAAGGTGGTTTATAAGCTGGAGAAATCATCCTAAAATGACACAGCACACTTGGCAGAAGTAGACCTCAGGTTCACTGTGTATTTTGCTGAGGGCCTATCTACTGGCCACCACTCCGGGGGTCAAGGAGAGGAGCAGGGATGTCTGAGGACATGCGGGGCTGCACATTTGCTGTTTTCCTCCTGTAGGGAAGGTGGGAGAGAGACAGGCTTCTGGTGAGGTGAGGGGGTGGCATGAAAGGCAAAGACCCTGTGGCGTTCACCCCAGACAAAGCCCTCCTCCTCTGGCTCCCACAGACGGAAGCCACAGATGGGCTGGGCTCTCCAGTCCTAGCCCAAGAAGAACCCAGAACATTGTATCTACTGCTGTCCACTTCCATCCAGTGTCTGCTTCAGATGATCTGACTGAGTGAACAGCGGTACAAACTCAGTCTGGCTTAAGTAAAGAAGGTGATGTGTTGGGGCGCCTGGGTGGCTCAGTCGGTTAAGCGTCTGCCTTCGGCTCAGGTCACGATCCTGGGGTCCTGGGATCGAGCCCCGTGTCAGGCACCCTGCTCAGCAGACAGCCTGTTTCTCCCTCTGCCTCTGCCTGCCACCCCCCTTGCTTGTCCTCTCTCTCTCTGTGTCAAATAAACAAATAAAATCTTAAAAAAAAAAAAAAAAGAAGGTGATGTGTTGGCTCCAGTGACTGAAAAGGTCAAGACATAGGTAGAACTTCACATGGGGCTTGATCCAGGGCCTTAGGCTCTACCAGCAACAGGGATGAATACTAGCTAACGTTCACTGAGTATTTTCCTCTTCGCCAGACGTTCTTCTAAAACTTTTCATGTTAACCCATTTAATTCTCAGGAAAACACTGTGTAGGAAGTTATTATCACATCCCTCTTTACAGACAAAGGAATGAGGCACAGAGAAGTTAAGTAACATGCCCGAGATCACACAGCTTGTAAACAGAGAAGCTGGACATCCAACGTGGTCATCTCGCACCAGAGTGCAGGCTCTTAACCGCCGTGCTTTATCACCTCTGCATTGGACCGAGTTAGGATCGTTTCTTACTCTTAAAGAACTCCCGTTTCAGCAGGGGAAGCAGAGGAAGGAGATAATCACAAAGCGATGTGTGACATGGGATGCCATAGGAAGTAATCCTGGGACGCACACGGCCCTGCGAGTCTATCCGACAGCTCCAGACTGACAGCAAACCGAATCCAAATCGCCCTAGACGAACAGCCTTTCAACCGTCTGAAGAAACCCTGGGGGTAATGGCTTCAACAGTGCTCTCCCCAGCTCTCTGTGTAGACTCTTGTTTAGAAAGGCTACATGGCTCACGATTGCTTGTGTCTCCTTCAAGAGAGGAAAGTCCCTTGCCCACTGGAAGGTTTTGCTTTCACCCTCAGGGTGATTTCAGCAACCTTTGACAGGGTAGGGAACTGGGGCATCGGCCATGGTCCGCCCAAGGCGTCAAGGCGGATGCAAGACGCGCTTGGCATGACGGGAGCCGGGGAGGGGGTGGCACGGCCAGGGCCTGAGTCACACCAGCATGGAGTGGAAGCCCAGCTTGGCCCTTACCAACTCTTGAGCAGCTCGTGTCTCCTCCCGGAGCCTCCTTTTCCTCACTTGTAAAATGGAGACATAATAGCTAACCTTTTAACACTTCAGGATTCGATGCAATAGTATGGGCTGATTCTTTTTTTTATATATACAGAGTCTTTTTGTGCATTACTGGTATGTATGAACGATTCAATAAATGCTTGCTGTTGCTGAGATGTTTATCATACTACGATTTAGAAACACTGCAGACTCTGCTTCCTTGGATATGACATTTGGGGTCACTTAGTGTGAAAATCAGCCCACAGTCCAGCGGTTGAAATCTTAACCTGGTTTCCTGTTCACTGCTCACTGTTGTGAATGTAGTTATTCCTCCTTAGGGGCTGGGAGGTCAATTCAAATCAGGCATTTTATTGAGAGGATTATACGTTTCTGTTGCCCTTATAAATCTATAAGAAAGTTTTCATGGTTCACCCTGCGTGGATGTCAGGTGCCTAAATTGCCAACTAATTAAGCATAACACAGAAATGGCCTTATTTGGTTGCTTCAATTTGATAATTTATCAGTTCACACAGGGAATATTTACTGAGCATCTACTCTCTGCCAGGCACAATTCTTACTGCCGGGGACACAGTGGGAAATCAAACAGGAAGAGTCCTGCGTCTCCCCAAGCTTAGGTTCTCATAGCTTTTCCCTGTTTTCCAGAACAGAGTGGAAGGCAGGTTGGGCAGGCAAGGCAAGCAGGAGGACCAGGTTAAGAGCTGTTTTGCAGAATATGGGTATTTCAGGTGAGGGATGGTGTGGTCGGAGGTAGGACAATAGGAATGGAGAGGCTAGATGGGGGTAGTGGGGTCAACAAGGAGAATAGGGAGCTCTAGCCAGTGACCTTGAGGTCACTCCCATTATATCAGATGGGGTGAGGTGGGGTGGGGAGCCTCCCACTGATCCAACACTGGAATGTCTGGGGCTTTTATTTTTTTATTTTTTTATTTTTTAGATTTTATTTATTTATTTTAGAGAGAATGAGAGACAGAGAGCATGAGAGGGAGGAGGGTCAGAGGGAGAAGCAGACTCCCTGCCGAGCAGGGAGCCCGATGCGGCACTCGATCCCGGGACTTCAGGATCATGACCTGAGCCGAAGGCAGTCGCTTAACCAACTGAGCCACCCAGGTGCCCTGTCTGGGGCTTTTAGAGGGATTAGCTGTGCAATGATACCCCCAAGAAAACTCTGAAGTTAAATTCTATCTCATTCAAAACAGAAAAAAAAAAAAAGAGAAGAAAAGAAAAGAAAAAAAGAAAAGCCCCACGCTGAGTTCTTACACATGGCCACAGTGAAGACTCACATTGAAGTTCAGCTTCATGCTTAAATTCACTGATCTCCTCCCCTATTGTCTCTCTGTCCCTTGGCAGCCAGACGTCTTTCTAAAGCATACATTTAACTGTACTTGTCTCTGTGTTTTGTTTTTATCTTTTAAAATGTCTTCAGGAAAACCTCCAACCCCCTTGACAAAGCTCACAAGGCTCACTGCTTTCTGCCTCTGCCTGTCCCTAGTCTCTTGTCCCCCACCTGCCCTGTGCCCAGCCACCCGGGTTATTCATCACACCCTCCTCTGTTTGCAAGGCCCTGCCCACCAAGGCCCCCTGGCAAACTTTTGCCCACCTCTCAAGACCCAGTTCGAAGAGCTCTCCCTGCCAAATATTCTCAGACTTCCGCAAGCGGAGCAAAACATTCCCTGCTTTGCATTACCCTGGGGGTTTGTGCATCCCTCAGGAGACAGCTTCCCTGAGGTTCTGCCCTCACTGAGTGGCTACAAATGGGTTTCAGGTGCCCCAGCCCTCATGTGTGCGTGAGAGGGCGAGGGGTGCTCTCAGGACCAAGTCACCTCTGGCAGTGAGCAGACGAATAGCAAGGTCAGGGTGGGCCATGGTGGGTGAAAGGTGGGCAGGGGTGGGGAAGGGGGGGCAGCATCCATCAGCCGGAGCAGCGGCGTGAGATCAGGAGTATGTTCCCGCACTAGGCCTGGTCCTCCAGAACCGGGGCACGTCTCCTGGCCTCCGAGTTGCAGAGCTTAGCACGGAGCACTGGGCCTGGCCCATGTTTGCTGAGCCAATAAATGCCCCTGCTGCCCTGAGATGCCCCCCAAAACATCTTTAACCTGCACCTCTTCCAGGGCACACGCACCCCTTATCTCAAACAATGGCAGCGTTTGCTCAAGAATCGGATGGTTCGTCCAGTGTTCCGTGCTGGGGGCCACAGAAGGACGAGGCTCCCAGTGCTTTCCCTCCGGGAAGGTCCCTTCTCCTTGGAAGAAGTGAAGTGAGCCGGCGTGGTCGGCGGTCAGGGCTGCTGATGTGTTCCTGTGACAGACAGCCCCACAGTGCCACGGGGGCCGAGGGCTCTTGTATCCCCTCGGGGGCACAGAGTCCCAGACTTTGTCGTTTGTCTCCTTATGGCTTTATTGGACTTAATGGCACAGCTTTCCTTTGCCACCCCTGAAACGTGCCACCTCGCACACGCGTATGCATGCCTGCGCACACACATTCAATTGAGCAAATTAGTGAATTAAAATGACATTAAAAATTGTCCAACCTTCTCTGAGATAAGTGCAGATGCCCCAGGGGGTCACAGAATCAAGGCATCAAGGCAGCGGGCCCCTGCTGCTGGTGACAAAGGAGCAGGAAAGCACCTGTCAAAGCTTTCTTTCCATCCCCACGTCCCATCCTCCAGAAGCTGCAGGACCAGAGGCTTGGGCTTGGTGCCGGGCAGGCCTCAGTTCACAACCCAGCTCTGCCTTTTCTCTGATGTGAAACTGTGGGCAAGCCTAGTTCCCTTTTGAGCCTCAGTCTCCTCATCAGAGTAATGGGAGTGGTGCCGAGTCACCTCTCTTTGCTCAGGAGGATTAAATAGCCCAGGGAAGGCAGTAGCATGGCAGGAGGCCCGGGGCAAGAGCAAAAGCGTAGCTGCTCATGACACGACTCTTGCACGAATCTCACACGTGTGTTCTACACATGACCTCTTGCATGTCATGGAGAAGGCGGTTGGAGTTTGGTCCACTTCGTGTTCAAGATCGGTCTACTAGGGCTGCCCTAGCAAAGTACCTGCCACAGACTGGGAGCTTAAACAACAGAAATTTATTTTCTCACAACTCTGGAGTCTGGAAGTCCAAGATCAGGGTGCCAGCAGGGTTGATTCCTCCTGAAGGCTCCTTCTTTGGCTTATAGATAACCATCCCCTCCCTGTGTTTTCACGGTCTTCCCTACGTGTCTGTGTTCTAATGTCCTCTTACAAGGACATGAGTCAGATTGGATTAGAGCCCACCCTAAGGACCTCATTTTAACTTAGTTACCTCTTTTAGGGCCCTATCTCCAAATACATCCCATTCTGAGGTCCTGGGGTTGGGACTTCATATGAATTTGGGGGTGACACAATTCAACCCTAACATCACTTTGTTAGCAAGGGGACTCTAGGGTTCTATGACAGGCTGTGGTCCTCAG
>NW_023270231.1:18529764-18547385 GCF_011800145.1 Mirounga leonina | reverse complement strand
TTCCCCATGGAGATCTGAGCGGCTGCAAAATCTGCCCAATTCAAAGGAGATGCCTTTCTGTCATGCCCTCAAAGAGCTCGCCGAGCAGATGTCTGCTGCTGCAATGAATGATGAATCAGAGCCTAGAATGGAAGAGGCCGGGCATCTTTGGGTCTGTCTATATGCAAAGGCGTTCAGACCTCAGAGGGCTGAAAGGAGCCAAATCAGAGTTCACTTTGAGGATTCAAAAGCTGGAGATGAAACTATTTGGGGCTTTTTGTCTATTCCTTCCCCTTCCCCCCCCCCCCCAACACACACCATTACTGCTATAGGCAAAACTTACGAAGAGCAATTTTCTTTTCAATAGAATTCCTTTCCTTCAAGAATATAAAACACAAATTCCAACTTGCTTAACATTCGTCGAGAACTTAGTACATGCTAGGTATTGTGCTAGGGCTTTCATTCCTGTTGTGTTTCTTAATGCTCAACACGGCCTGGAGAGATAGATGCTACGATTCCAATTTCACAGCTGAAGGGTACAGAGGCTCCATGGGGGGGAAGTAGCTTCCCAATGACCCTCTTCTGCAAGCTGATGGAGCCCAGTTTTGCAGAGTTCCAAGTCTCATGCATGGTGCACTTGGCTTTGCTCACCTTCTTAGCACCAGAAGTACCTGGGCACCAAGCTGTGCCTTGAAATCAGCACAACCACGGTGCCGACCAAGGGTGAAACCTTGAACTCACTCCCGAGCTTTCACTTGGGTGGTGCCCTTTGGTCCCATTCTTACGCATTCGCTCTGAGCACCTTCCCACATTTTCTTTCTTTCTCTGACCTCCTTATTTTCTGTCTGCACTGTAACAGCTTGACAGTGTAGGCTCAAATGCATCTGCTCCTCCATAGCTCTACTCGAGGGGATAGATTTATTTCTCCAAAGCCTCCTGTAACTTGAGTATCAGCATTTCTAATTCAAGTTTGCCATTGGTCCCTATCATAAAACCAGACATGTGTTCTGGGGAACAAACCAGAGAATGAAAACCACATTCCATGATGCAGAAAGCTTTATAAATCACCTTGGGTGGGGAAGGAAGATTTCATAAAGCATGATTATTACTAACATAAATAAATTTTAAAATAAAGTAGCAACGCAGTCAGGTTTGTTCGGGGCAGTCATCATCTTGGCGACCAGGCTCTATTCTAAGACTTCTGTGTAGGGGTGCCTGGGTGGCTCAGTCTGTTAAGCGGCTGCCTTCGGCTCAGGTCATGATCTCAGGGTCCTGGAATGGAGCCCCGCATCGGGCTCCCTGCTCGGCGGGAAACCTGCTTCTCCCTTTCCCTCTGCCCCTCCCCCCTGCTTGTGCCTCTCTCTCTCTCTGTCAAATAAATAAAATCCTTAAAAAAAAAAAAAAGACTTCTATGTGAATTAAGTCATTTACACTTCATTGCCACTCCTTCCAAGCAGTTCTTTAGGAACCCCGGCTCCTTCCATCCTCAGCATGCGGTCTCTAAGTTTAGTGTGGTTGTCTGCATTGAACGGATTAAGGTGAAGAGTATGGAGGTTTTCACATGGCTGGCTTTTTTTTTTAAAGATTTTATTTATCTATTTACGAGAAAGAGAGAGCACACAAGAAGGGGAGAGTGGCAGTGGGAAAGGGACAAGCAGACTCCCCGCTGAGCAGGGAACCTGCCACGGGGCTCGATCCCAGGACCCTGAGATCATGACCTGAGCCCAAGGCAGACGCTTAACCGACTGAGCCCCCAGGTGCCCATGTGACTGTCTTTTATGCACCAGGCCTAGGAGTGGAGCTTGTCACAACTGCTCATACCCCATGGCTAGAACTCAGTCACTTGGCCACACTTAACTACATGGGAGTCTTAGATGTAACCTCGATGTGTGTTCAAAAAAAGGGTGAAACAGGTTTGGTGATTAGCTGGATGCTCTACAGCATTCTTGCAAACCACCTCTGTTCTGTAATAAACTCTGTTCTGCTTCAACAGGCTGGAGTCAAGATGGTGGTTTATAACAAAGAATCCTTTTTTAGCACAGCCGCTGCATACCTCAAACTTGGCTCCTGGTGCAGTAGGATAACTAGGGGTGGGAGGGGAATAACGATGCAACCTCCAGTCACCGTGTCACTCAATTTCTCGTTGTAAATGAATGTCCTACCAGTTTCTTGACTCATGTGGGTGCACTGATGCATACATAGCACACTAACTAAACATCTTTTCTGTAGGTTTGCACATACTCACAAGCTTAGGAAGAATGCTTTTTGCTCTAGAAAGGTTAATGTCTCCAAGTGTTCTGTGTGGCCAAATAGTGAACAAAGCTGGGTAGGAAACGTTTGCAGCTACCGTCCCTTCACTGGACCCAGCACCCAGAGCCTAAAGAATTGCTTAGTGTCCACCTTTGTTCTCCAAGAGGCTAAGGGATTCAACAAGTCATCCAGGACCAGCTACATAATTTGTGGAGTCCAGTGCAAAGTGAGAAGGGGGGGGGAACTTATTCAAAAATCAGTACCATTAAAGATATCAGATATGAAGCTTTTTCCTTTATACATGCTCTTTCTTTTGACTTGTCATGAGGGTTTTTCCCATTCAATGTCTAAATAAAGAAAAATTAAAATTCTAAATGATTAACATGAATGATACCATTCATTTTTATATCATGCAATGCCAATTTAAATGCAAACCTAAGAACATTTTTCTAAGGATGTGTTTATTTATTTGAAAGAGAGAGATTGAGAGCATGTGTGTGGGGGGGTGGGCAGAGGGAGAAGGAGAGTCTTAAGCAGAGTCTGTGCTGACACGCTGAGATCATGACTTGAGCCAAGACCAAGGGTTGGACGCTTAACTGACTGTACCACCCAGGCGACCCTAGCCTAAGAACATTTAACTCATGTACGGATTTACCAAAATCGTACAATTCCTATTTTGGGGCTTGTATGTGCCTATGTATTTTGTTTTTCCCAGAATGATAGAAATGCTGCACAAAACTAATTCCACTATTTTTATTTCACTTCTTGAGATGCACACGATCTTTCAGCACTCTGTCTTGGCCTTAATAATGAGTAAGGAAGGACTGAAAGGAAAATGAGCTTTGGGTTTCCCTACCTTTCCCTTTTCAATACCAGTGATTGGCTAATACGGGGAAGTACCATGAGTGAAAAAGGCTGTGTGCTAAGTTTCCTTGGTGGTCCTCAGTTTTTAGACCACCATTGTCTTCTTTCTGCATTCAAAGCCAGCTCTGTTCCGAAAGGAAAGTGTGGTCTTTCTGGCTTTTAGCACCTCAATTCCTCTGTCTTCCACCTCTGTGATGCCCCGGAGTTTCTCGAGACTCAAAGCAAGGACGAGGTAAGTAGGTTTCGGGAGCCAGGTGGCAAGTTTCACAAATGATTTATGTGAAGGGGAAGCAAGGAAGTGCAGACGTGCACATCGCACATTCTCCCGCTGCCCAGGAATGCGCACCCACGAGAGCAGAGCATTAGGCCAGGCGTGGGGTGCTTCTGTGAGCGGCTGCAGGGGGAGCATGCCTCTGGAGCCAGCCCTGAAGCTGAAATCCAGGGATTCAGAGGCCATGAGGCTGCCAGGGGCAGGGGAGAACGGTGGCAGGCAAGGCCTCTGTTCAGTTCCGCAGCGGGGATGCTCTCCAGGTGCCTCGGTCCTCTCGGTTTGCTTCCTGAATTCCCATTCCCGTGTGGAAGACAGATTGGACTGGAAAACTTGCTTCGCTTACTTCGTGAGAATTAGCCCAGGACACTGGCCGATTCTCTTGAAACAATATGCCTTGCCTCGTATAAAACCTAGGAAATGAAAAAGATCCTTCCTGGCCTCCTCGTTGCAATCAGGAAGCCTATTAATGAAGCCAAATGGCCCGAGAGGGAGAAGCAGGGGTGGGGGAGGGGATTGAGTCGGCCCCACTGTGTGAGGGCACATCAAGGGCGCTACCAACAGGGACAACTCTGTCCGACTTTCTGTCCGTAGCAATCAACGGCACGCACGCCTCTTGTGGGAGTCTGGTTTCAGCTATGCCTTTAAGTAACTAGGTGGCTCGAGGGTACTCATCAAAATTTCCCAGGCCTAGGTATGAATTTAAAATTACTCCATAGGCTCAGATACAACTAAACATTTATGAAGGTTTGAAGCAGAACTTGGCATTATGAGGAGCAACAGTCTGTGAGCTAACAACCCGTTGTCTGGTTTGTCCCTTTGGGTCGACATATCGTCTCTATATATTTGAAATTACATATATACACATATTTGAAATCAAATAATACAACTGTCTCTTTTTAACAAGCACTCTGCTCTTTCTTATAACTACCTTTCTATCTACTTGCCTCCTATTTCAGCTGTGGTCAGAGCTTTTCTTCCCATCCCAGTGCATGTTACTATATGTCACTGCACTAATTAGAACTCTCTGTTATGAAAGAAGTAACACCTGCCATATACTGAAGATCTACTGTGTGTTAGAACCTTAGCCAGATGCTTCTATGCACACCATTTCACTGAATCTTTAGCTTAGCTGTGATGTAAGGATGATTGTTCCCAAGTTTAAATTAAACCTTTTATTTTGTGATAATTATAGATTCGTATGCAGTTGGAAGGAATAATGCAAAGAAATCCTGTGTGCTCTTTCTTCAGTTTTCCCCAATGATAACATCTTGCAAAACTACCGTACAATATCACAATCAGGGTTGACATTGATAGAATCCACCGATCTTCTCCAGATTTCCCGTTTTACTTGAACTGTGTGTGTGTGTTCAGTTTTATGTGGTTTCATCGCAGGCCTAGATTGATGTATTCACCTTCACACTCAAGATGCAGATTGATTTCATCACTGCAAGGATCCCTTCTGCTGCCCTTTTAAATCACATCTACTCTTTTCCTTCTCCCATCTTAACTCCTGGCAACCACGAGTTTGTTCTCCATTTCTATAATTTTGTCATTTCAAGAATGTTACTGTATTAGGCGGAGTTCTCCAGAGAAATAGAACCAATAGGATATATAGAATGCGTGCATACACACCCACCACACTACTTGAGCACACGCGTGCACACACATACACACACAAAGAGATTTATTATAAGGAATTGGTTCACATGTCAGCAAGCAGGAGACCCAGCAGAGTCCACGGTGTCATTCCAGTCTGAATGTCAGCAGGCTCAAGATCCAGAAGAAGCTGATGTTTTAGTTTGAGGATGAAGGCAGGAGAGAACCCATGTCCAAGCTCAAGGCAGTTGGGTGGGAGTTCCCTCTTACTCACAGGAGGGTCAGCCTTTTAGTTCTATCCAGGCCCTCCACTGGCTGGATGAAGCCCATGCACATTAGGGAGAGGGTAATCTGCTTTACTCAGGCTACCAATTCTAATGTCAATCTCATTCTGAAATACTCTCTCAGAAATATCCAGAATAATGCTCGACCAACTGCCAGGGCACCCCGTGGCCCAGTCAAGTTAACCATCAAGTTAACCATCAAGTTATACAAGTGTAGTCATATATTATGTAAACGTTGGAGACTGGCTTTTTTCTTTTTCCAATGAGCATAATTCTCTAAAGATTCATCCAAACCGTTGTTTCGTGATGAACTATTCACCAATAATTCATTCCTTTTTATTGCCAACTAGTATTGCATGGTATGGATTCAGCTTCATTAGCCAGGAGGGAAAGGCAAATTAAAACCACAATGAGATATTACTGTATGCCAACCAGAACGGCTAAGATAAAAAATAATGGTCGTACCAAAGGCTGGTGGGGATGCGGAGAAACTGGATCACTCCTCTGTTGCTGAATATAAAATGAAATGTGAAATGGTACTGCCGCTCTGGAAAATGTTCTGGGAAACTGAACATGAAGTTACCGTGCAGCCCAGCAATTGTGCTCTGGGACATTTATCCCTGATAAGTAGAAATTTATGTTCACATGAAAACCTGGACACAGATGTCTCAGAGCAGCTTTATTCCTGGTAGCCAAGAACTGGAAACAACAAGCCAAGAACTGTCTTTTCACAGGTGAACGCTTGTGCCCATTTTATTGATAAGCAATTTGAGGCTTAGAGAAGCTAAATAGCATGTCCAACACCCCATAGCTGGAAGGTAACAGAGCCAGAGGAAGCCTTGCTCTAAAGGCCGTGCTCGTTCTTCAGGGCGAGCTATCTATGATAATTGGCCTTGATTCTTTGTGAGAACATGCTGTGTCTTCTGAATCGAACAACTTCAAATGTTGTAAAGCATTTGCAAAAGTACCTTGCCCTGATACCTATCAACTAAAGTATTAAATTAACTGGAATACGTTATTCTTGACAGGACAAGGTAAAGATTTCATACTTAGCATCCTTCCTGCTTTCTTCTGGAACATCTACGTCTTTAATATCATCCTTTTGTGTATTTAGAATTTTCCTCTCTTCCTATGTCCATATTTTCTATTGGTCCTTGAACCACTTGGGGCAAGGGATTTCCCTTCCTCATCCCAGCATAGTTGAGGAGGGACACAGAGCCTGGAGTGCATGAATGTGAACTGAAAGAACAGGCAGTGTTTTATAGCATATATTCAGTGATGATATAGCGTCGGTCCTCTGTCACATATATGCCACCCTGCATGCGAGGCAGGACAGTCAAGTTCCGAGGGCCAGCTCTGGGGACTGCTGCCTACGGTTAAATCCCATGAGATCCCTGAACCTGCTGAGATGAAATACCTTTCCTCCCTGTGCTCAGTTTCCCCAAAGCAAAATGATGTAATGAAAGAACCTCCCCCAGAGAGGGAGTTATTATGAAGATGTAAAGCATTTAGCCCAGGGCCTGGCACAGAATGCAATTAGCTATTGTTACTTTTGTACCAGAGAAGAGAAGAAAAATTGACAGTGGAGTCAAGACAGACAGGGACAAAGAGAAGATGCAGAGAAGAAGCTTAGGGGATGCAATAAAGTAGTTTAATGAGGCAAGACCCATTTGAGAGCTCCCAAACTACAGAGACGGTTTTCAGAGGCACACGGAACAGATCTTGGAATTCCCGTTGGAGGGTACTTTGTTATGCCTCTCCAGTGCACAGCAGGCATTTGGGAAAATTCACTGGTCAGGATGCCACAGAGAAAGTGGTATGCACTGGGAGATAGCCATTATGATTCCGCTTAACTAGTGCAAGTGGGGAAAACGAGATGGCAGGGGCTGTTTGGTAAAGTGGCGAAGATTCAGAGCCTGAATAACTTGGGAAGAGGACAGGTGAAGGGTCCTTGGCCAGCGTAGCAAGAGTTGCCCTGGAAAGTTCAAATCCAGCTGTGAGTTATGCCCTAATAATAGTAATGGACGTAATAATAGTTGCCATTAATTGAGAGCTTACTATGTGACAAACTGTATTTTTTTAAGATTTTATTTGAGAGAGGGGGTAGGAGGCACAATTAGGACAAGGGGCAGAGGGAAGAGGGAGAAGCAGCTGGGAGCCCGATGCGGGGCTCGATCCCAGGACCCTGGGATCGTGAACTGAGCCGAAGGCAGATGCTTAACGACTGAGCCACCCGGGCGCCCCTGTGCCAAACTCTTAAAAAGGTTTCCTAGTGATGCTTCCCATTCCACAGATAAGGCACTGAAAGCTAGATGAGATTAGAGACTAACTGAACAGCATCCTGTGAGTTTCGAACACCAGACTGTGTGGATTCAAAGCCTGCACTCTTAACTCCTGTGGTCACTGCGGAGGAGAAGGAGGGGGTCTCTGGAGGAGTCACCTCGTCTCTGCCTCTCAGGAAGGATGCTGGACATATACTTCCAAGTTTGTCACTACAACGGCTTGGCAGGGAGGCAGCTGGAGTCCTTTCAGGGAAAATGTGTTAGTGGCAAGAGGCCTGGGGCTGTGTTCCTAGGCCACAGGCTGTCCCCCAAACTGGAAGGTGCTGGAGTTTGTGGGAGCTGTAGAAGAGGGAACAGTGCCAATTGAATAGAAGCATCGGGAATAAGAATCATAAAATCTTAAATCACCCAAAGATTTGGAAGGCACTTGCTGGAAAAATCACTGGGTCAGTTAAGGATGCAGGACAAACGTTCTCAGATGTTCTGCATTTGCCATCTTCTAAACAACTCCGCAGAGGTAATTTTAAATACAGAAACCATATGAATTAGGCATGGCAGCCATTCCTCTGTCTTTTTTCCTGATCCCCTTCCTTTGGCACTAGAAGGATCACCATGCATTCCAGGTGGCTGGGCTCAGTCTGATTTATGCCCCTTGTCCTGGCTTAATTATTGATCTTCCCGTCTCGCTCCCCGGAGGATCCTAGTTTGAAGGATAGATTATATGCTCACCCTAGGTCACAAGGAGAAGTGTGGACCCATATCCCAGGTAAGACCTGAGTTTGCTTGGACACAATAAACACGGGTCCAGCGCTGAGACCATTCCCAAGCAGGTTAATCCACAAATCCTTCCCCAGAATGGATCTGTGGACAATGGGAGAGAAAAGTGTTTTGTGCTTGTGCTACTATTTTATAAAATATATGCTTGGAGCTGGTGGTAACTGCAGAGAGTAAATCTCCCCAGAGAGTGGATGAGGGTGGGTCAGCGCACAGAGGAAAGCAGCTGAGAGGTTGCAAAATGACAGAGGTAGAGCGAGAGAGAGTGAGAGAGAGGACCCTCACCTAACCTGTCCCCGAAACATGGGGACATAACGACCCACTCCATCCCTGCGGCCATGCTGGAACCCTAAAGCACGTGGTTACGTGAGTCAGTAAGTCTGCTTTCATTTTTTAGTTGCTTTAAATTGGATTTCTGCTGCTTGCAACAGAGAAAAACAACCTGAGGAATTTGAAAGGGAACCAACATCTTTCAAGTTCCTGTCAAAGGCAAGCCCTTGTGCTGACAACTTTACATGATTTATGTCATTTAATCTTGGCAAACGTCATCCAGGCAGGGATCATTAGCCCCTTTGGATAACTGAAAAACCCAAAGTTCAGACACTGATGACTTGTTCAAGGTCAAGCATAGTCAGCAAGGGCCTCAGCCGGAGGTGCTGGTGGTGTATGCATCCCACCATGTGGACCCGTTTGGCTGGTGGGAGGGCACACCACCGCTCCCATGATTTCCCTCCTGGAGCACGAGTCCCCACCCTGCAGCCCCAAACCTACACGCCTACACTATCATTTTCTTTAGTGATCTCTTTCTCCATTAGTAAAGCATGCCTGGTGTTTACCCATGTCTTGACCTTGAACATATCAGTGAATACCGTTGATCCTTGGTTATTGTGGAATACCATGAAAACTTAAAGCACAAGATTGCAGTGAACATTGAATTGATGGAAAGGAAAGTGCTTAGTAAACTGCAAAGTACCTCGTCTGTTGCTTGGGTTTTCATTTTTCTCTTAAATCTGAGTCAATCTTTCCTGAATAAATTCTTAACTCACTCTGCGGCAGGCAGAAAAATCCACGTGCCAGGCAGACCTGCCCAGGTCCAAGGGGTTTTCCAGCATGCAGAACTTTTCGGTGCTGAAACTGGGAAAGTCCCAGGAAAACCAGATGATTGGTTACCTGCTGGGCACTGACCCATCCCAGGAATTCACTTGCTGTGTTCGTTGCTTATACGTGACTGCCTTCCAAGAAGTTAGGGCTCTTTGATAACAGGAACTGTACCTTATTCAACTCTGGATCCATCCCCCCTTAGCACAGACCTGACATTTGTTGACTTAATCACTGACTCATGAATAAATGGCTTAATGAGCAATGCTGACAGTTTTGCACGTAAGCTACCATACTTCTTTTATTTTATTTATTTATTTATTTATTTATTTAGATTTTATTTATTTATTTGACAGAGAGAGACACAGTGAGAGAGGGAACACAAGCAGGGGGCAGTGGGAGAGGGAGAAGCAGGCTTCCTGAGGAGCAGGGAGCCCGATGCGGGGCTCGATCCCAGGACCCTGGGATCATGACCCGAGCCGAAGGCAGACGCTTAACGACTGAGCCACCCGGGCCCCCCCCCCTTTTTTTTTTTTTTTTTACCAAACTTCTTTTAAAGGCATTGGCCCAGAGAAGCTGAGGCCTGAGGGAGGAATTCACAGCACAAACTGAAATTCAGGAAACACTTCAGATGCCTGGAAGGCCCATGGGGAAGATACCCCTTTCCTGGAATTATCCTCACTCTCAACTTAATTGCTGTATGACCTTGGACAAGTCACATTATTCACTTATTTATTTATTTAATCAGTAACTATGTATTGGATACCTATGTGGCTAAGCACCACTTCCTCAGTTTCCTCATTTATAAAATGGAGTAATAACACCTGCCAACGGGATGAGTGCAGGAATTCAATGAGGTCATGTTTGTGTAGGGCCCAGAGTAGCTACCAAGATGATGACGGTGATATCTGCTACCTACCACCTCTCCTCTTGGAAAAGCTCCAGTCATGCCCACCATGCCTTTAATTGCAAAAAAAGCCCCTTTATATTTCCTTTTGACATTGCCCATGGCTCCCATAAGAGCTCCTATGAAGTGGTACTTGGGCTTCTAGAACCCGAGGTGAGAGGAGGCCTCAAAAGCTCTGATTTCCAAGATTACATGGCTCACAGAGTCACCGTGAGAGGGAAAAGGAAGCCTGCACTTCTCGCAGCCACCCGAACTGACTCTGAAAGATCCAGTCCAGACTTCTGTTTGGATCATGTCACATTATCTGCCCACTGAAATGGGACGGGACAGACCTGGAGAGGCAGAGGCCTCCACTCGCCAGCAATTCCACCACTATATATGGATGTCACTCAAGCGTTTAGATTCTGAACCAAGACACAAGACACAACCCAGACAGAGGCAGAGCTTGGAACTGTCCCATGGAAAATAAGTATCTGGGGATGACAACGATGACCTTAAAGTTTCCATCCGTATGTGAACATCCAGAACCTAAATAAAATGGGTCACAGACCTTTTAAGGTAAGCATGAGCCGTTGGGAACATGGGTCAGTAAGTGTCTGGTTCATCCATTTCTGAGGCCCATGTGCTAAACACTGGAAAGATAAGAGACATTTTCTCAACCACTGGACCAATACGGTGATCTTTGAAGCCCATGCGCTGAATTCTCCACTCGTTCCGAATCCCCAGCCAAATTACAAAGGGATACAGCAATATGAGAAATCTATGTAGTAATAATAACAAATATTGTTCCTAGGTGAAGAGAGCTACCCAAATTGTACAGTTTGGGACAGCGGATACCTTGACGAACAGGTTACCTATGCAGGGAATGAGACCTAAGTTGAGTGTTTAGGCCAGGAGGAATAATTTCTGAACCACCACTCCAAGGTATAGGATTCGGAACTAGTGCAGATCTGCTTGGCACGCTACAGTTTTAGGTAAAGGCTGTTTGGAGAAAATGATTCAAACTGACCAGGACACAGGGAGGGTGGCAGTGGGCAGCCTCCATCCCACTGCTCCTGTAGGAGGGTGCCCCAGGCTGATGGTGCCAGGGAACAGGGGTGCCGTGGGTGTCCAAACCCCCCTTCCACCCAGCATCCACAGCTTGGGAGGCACCGCAGTAGAAGAAGGGGCTGCCAATGTCCCACTAACACTGAGCCGCTACAGCAAAAATCAGAAAAGGCACCTTCGCCAATGAGTAAGCATCTTCCTTCCTCCCCACCAAGGGCTGCCTCTGTTCTGACCCCCAGATAATTACTCAGCTTGAGTAGCATTTGTGGGAGGGCGGGAGAAGAACTTCTCAGGAAAGCAAAAATTCAGCAAGAATATCACCAACATGCTCTTCCATACAGAGAAGAGCACTTGTCATCATCTAGCGAACCTAGAAATAAATAAGATCTAAAACTCAGGCAGGACATAATGAAAGGAGTGCCTATGAGCCGTGACACCAGCAAGTGCTGGAGTAACTTCTCCTAGCTGCACTTTGGCATATGCAGTGCCCACCGAAGGCCATGGAATGGGTGCCGTGAGAGCCCAGGAGAGCACGTGGCAGCTCTGCCCAGGGAGCTGCCCGCCCGCTTGATTTGGGTCTTGACCGGACGCATGGGGAGAGCTAACTTGCTGGGTAGCCGATTGCGGATCCCATATTCCAGGTGGGAGAGAGGCCAAGAGACTTCTAGCTTTTCCGAGTGCGTGTTCCGAGAACACAGAAAATGTCAAGATGAGGACTTCCGCTTGGGCTGGAATTTGAATGTCGTTTGACTTCCTGAAACTCCACACAGACGTGAGTAAAGGGATTTAAAAACAGACACAAAGCCACAAGGACAGAGACTGGGTGAGGAGACAAGAGGAACAACGTGGTGGAAGTTTGAAGGCATAGAATGGAGACATGACTGACCTAGCAGAAGAGAGTAGGGAACCCCTAATAGCAACGTCAGCCACACCACAGGACCTCAGGGACTTGGTCTCTGGAAGGAGGGGTGCGGGGAGGCTGAAAGCAAAGCTGTAGCTATCCTTTTGCATACAAAAAAGCTAAAATTGGACCCCTGACCTGCCCTGTGCTGCCAGAGATGTGACGCACGCTCATCCATGCAGGAGACTGAGGTTTTAGTCCCTGGCCGTGTGGGCCAGGGATCTTTCCCATCTCAAGACTAAGAATACTGTCATCCAGCCTTATATAAATTCCAAGTAAGAAAAGGAGGATTAGGGCCACCTGGGTGGCTCAATCGGTTAAGCGTCTGCCTTCAGTTCAGGTCATGATCCCAGGGTCCTGGGATCAAGTCCCACATCGGGCTCCTAGCTCAGCGGGGAGCCTGCTTCTCCCTCTCCTCCCCACTTGTGCTCTCTCTCAGTATCTCTGTCTCTCTCTCACATAAATAAATAAAATCTTTAAAAAAAAGAAAAAGAGGATTCATTTGGGGGAAATGGTCTAGCTTAAGAGAAAAGACCCACAGGAAACTACAGTTGTCGGGAGCTGCCCCCCTGATGAATTAACTTGGCTAAATCACCCCGTCAAGTGAAGCCCACCAGTGAACCATCAGCCAGTCCTGTCCATGTACGCAAAGCTTCTAATCCTCTTTCTAGGGCCTTGCTCTGTAATGGGAATGGATTTCCTAGTATCACTAGATGTTTGAGCAATTCAAGAGAGAAACCAAACCGACCAGCTAACCGACCAACCAACAACAAACAAAAAGCCAGCTAGGAGTGAGAAGTAGAGGGGAGCATTTTTTTGAGAAAGCAAAATATATCCAGCAAAATAAAAGAGAGAACATTTATGAAACAAGGAGAGAAGGTTATAAAGCATGAATGTTCAGAGAAAAACAGAGAGCTCTCGGAAATTAAAAATATGACAGAAGAAATTAAAATGTCATGGGAAGGTTCAAGAAGATAAAGTGAAAGACCAGTGTCAGAATAGAGAACAAGTAGAAAAGGAGATGAGAAAAAAAAAATAAGATAGTTAAAAATTTACAGAATCAGTCTGGGGGCCCAATATTTAAAAAAAGGAGAGGGGGTTCAGAGTAAAGAAAATGAAGAGCAGAGGAGAAGTGACCATAGAAATGATACAAGAAAAATTCCTAAAACTGGATTCAAGTTGATAGCACCCACTAAGTATGTAGCATAAAAATGCAAACCGGACAAATCACTTCTTAGAAAAGTTAAGACTACTGGAACAAAATAAAACCTCGAAGTTGGTGGTAGAGTGGGTGAAATGCATTGGTTATCTCCAGAGGATCAGAAATGAGAATGGAACCGGACTCTCGATAGCAGCATGAAACGTAGGGCAGTGCCCTTGAAATTCTCCAGGAAAGTGGTATCCATTCTGCAATCCTATACACATCCCACAACTAAATGTGAAGGTAGGGGGACAAAACCCATGCATCCTTTTCCAGGAATTTACTGGAAGGTGTGCTCTGCTAAAATAAGAGAGAAAAACTGAGACAGAGGAAGACATGAGATCCAGAAAAAGAAAACGAGGAAGGGAGTCCCCACGAGGGTGGTGACAGGAGAACCCAGGACCGAGCCAGGCAGGAGGACCAGACAGACAGCAGTGGGTTCGGGCTGGGAGCAGGAGGAAATGGTGGCCTGAGAAGAAGAAGCCGATAAGATCCCTGATGTGCTTGAATATATTAAGAGGACATTGACACCTCTGTCAGAGTTTTTGTATGAGTTAATGATAGGCATTATAAAAAACAAAGCACATGAAAAAAATGAGACAATTCCAGAGACATCAAATAGGTAGAAAAGAAATACAATCATACGAGGCTCCGCTGTGAGTAATATTTATTTGGGCATAATAACGTGTACACGGAATATTTGCTTTAAATGAACTTGTCATAGGGAAGATTGGGGGAGAGAAGGCATATGTTGTAGTGAAGGGTGTGTAAAAGAACTAAATCCTCATTATCTTTCACTGGAAAAAGTCCAGGGACAAGAAATAGTAGCAGAAATGCATTGCCCAGAGCCTGGAGGTAAGTGCCAGAAGAAAGAGCTAACACCATTGTACGATCTTTCTCTGGGGAAGCAGAAATCTGGTGTTCTTTTTGTTTCTTATTTTACTTCTTTTTATATACCATAAACTTCGTGGTGCTATTTGGCCAGTTGAACTATGCACCATTATAATTTTGATGAAAATAAAAATTAAACATTTTCATTTATTTTTAACTTTATTGGAGTATTAATTGATATACCCAAACCTGCACGTGTCATGTATACAACTGGATGAGTGTGGACACAGACAGTAAGTCTGGTGTGGCTAGACCTTAGGGTGGAGTGAGTGGAGGTGTGAGGTTTTGGAAACAAATGAGAGATTGCCTGTTGTCAGCCACAAAGTTCTGCTTTGATCCTGTCCCCATGCTACCATGATTTCTTCACGATTCCAAATGATCTAGCTGAAATGGGGTGGAACCGTTGAGATGGATGGAAGGTAATGCACACAGCCACCAACGAGGGCACATTCCGTAGCAGTGAACCCTGTGATTTCATGAATTGCAGTGGTTACGCAGACTGTAGCCCAAAAAAAGTCAAGAAATACAGAAACTAAAATGAATGTCCCCTTGTCTCCTGCCCTGGACCCACACTGTCTTCCTCAGATGTCAGTTAACAATTTAGTGTCTAGCATTCCTTCCTTCCTTCCTTTTTCTCCCTCCTCTCTCTTTCTTCCTAGTCAAGTGCCTTTATTTGGAATGCACAGATTCTGTGCTCCCGATGATCTCAATTTTAGGAAGCACAGTAAGTAAGGATGTGGAGATAGAAGCCAAGGTGTGAAAGAAGAAGAGGGAGGTGAAAAGATGTTCATGAGGCTAGTTCTGGCCTTCCCAGAGCAGGACCAGGGACCGGGCCGGGCTTGTTTAAATGTAGCAAAATTCAGATTCCGTGTCAGTGGCAGAGAAAAAGTGGCACAGACATTCGTGGTTCCTGGGGCTGGCACTTGAAGCGGGGAGAACCGTTTCCATGGAGACCGGGACACTAGAGATGCTCTCTGAAATTGCTCCTTGGGGCTCAGCGACAAATAGAAACATTAGCATGCAGGGGCCTAAATATAGCTGCATTCAGGGTGATTCATCAAGCCCCAAACTTGGCTGGGACGTGGCTTTGGAACAAATGCACCGAGCAGGACCCAATGGTGTTTTTAATATTTTACAGTGTTTATGCTACCCTCAGAGGAAGTATCTAATGGAAAACACAGAAAGGTAGGGGCCAGTGGGTTTTGTCCTCCTGCATAAGTCACCATCAGAGTCCTGCCTGGGTTTAGCAGGATCCAACAGAGATTTTTTTTTTTTTTGGTCAGAAAGTCCCTTCACCACAGAGATCCCCTTTAAGAGGACCCAATAGAAAAATGTTCTCTCCTGTCAGAGAGGGAGATTATTGCCTATAATTAGAAGAAAAGTATAGCCATGCCCCCTTCCTCTCTCTCCCCTGGGATTCCTGGGGGCTGTAAATTCTCATCTGCATTATTACACAGAAAATTCTGCTCTGTCTCAGCTTCTACCCCAAAGATGCACCTGCAAACTTGCACTCCATCATGGCACGGTCAATTCACAGGACAGCTGGGTTCCCGTTGGCTACCAGGATGCACCTTCCTCAATTCATTCATTCAGCAATTATTCACTGCGCCACTACCACGTTCCAGGCAGGATGCAGCTAGATACAGGAGAAAATAAGATAGCAAAGGTCTCAAGAAGCTTTCATGCCAGTGGACGACAATCAGTCATCTGTCTGATTTGCAATTTCAGATTGTAATAAATATTATGGAGGAAATAAAACAAGGCAATACCAGACTGGGGAGAAAGTGTGGGGGCTAGAAGGTCAGGGGAGGTCTCTTGGAAGATTTGACCTCAGAAGTCAGACCTAAGGACAAGCAGCCAAAGGGAAGAGCTTTTCAGGTAGAGGGAATGGCAAGTACAGAGGCTCAGAGGCTGAACCATGTTTGGTGAGCGAGCAGAGTGGGAGATGAGGTCAGAGAGATAGGCAGGGAGCAGGTTACTAGAGCCTTGCAGGTTGTTCTAAGAAGTTTGATGATATTCCTCAGAGGGAAGGTAAGCAGTCACCTTCTGCTACTGGGTCACGGCAACTCCTGCAGCCAATAATCTGTCCAATATCTGTATGAGAGATTTCTTGAAGCACTGTGCCTCTTATAGGACAATAGACTTCCTTCTTTTTTTGAGAGAGGGGTTTGCCAAGAAGCTCATCTCCGGCCTGATTTTACCTTTCCTCTTATTTTCCTATCATCTTAGCTCTTCAGCCTTTTCCGTCCCACTGCACTCTGAGTCTTGTTGCAACCCATCTCGGGCATTTTGGAATGAGAGACACAGATGGATAAGTGCAAATCTGATTCCTCTTCCCACATGACTGACCTTCCTCTCGGCCTGTGGTAACATTTCCAAAAGGCTTTTGTCTTCAGAGTTCACTGAGGTAGGTTGTGTTATGACTTTGATGGGCCCTGGGCATTTTTACCTTTGTGTGTCCCTTCTTTCTTTAAAACAGTATTAAAAATGACATTTTATGACTATTGGCATAAAGAAAAATATATTAGTATCATATGTTGAAACATTTTTCTTCAGCCCAAAAGTTACTTTTTTTCTCTTCTGATTAATAAATTAAAACACTTCCATGGACCCCCACTGTGTCTACTAGATAAGTTTGCCCTTCACAGAGGTAAAGATGGATTATAACACAGGGCAGAAACTGAAAATGACTCCCTAGCCTAAAACACCCACTGTCAGGTGGGGAGAAGCTATTTTCAGTTATCCAAAGGGGCATTTGCTACGCTGGGTGGGGTGGAGGCATGGAGGGAGCACTAGGCTGGGAGTTAAGGGGCCCAGGCTAGTCTTACTTTTGCCACCAAATAGCTGGGTTGGTTGAAAGTCATTGACCCATGGAGGACTTCAGACAAGTTCAATCTGTTAAATTTGGGGGGTTGAAGGTTGGCAGAGGAAGAAGGGGAGTGGTTAGAATAGGCCAGGGTCTCTAAGGAGTAAATTTCAACTTCTTCCAGGGGGGTTCTCTAGGCTTCCCTTCCCACAGTGTTGATGATGATGATGGTGGTGATGATGGTGATGATGATGGTGATGATGGTGGTGATGATGGTGATGATGATGATGGTGATGATGGTGATGGTGATGATGGTGATGATGGTGATGATGGTGGTGATGGTGATGGTGATGATGGTGATGGTGATGATAATGGTGATGATAATGGTGATGATGATGATGATGGTGATGATCGTGATGATGATGATGGTGATGATGATGGTGATGGTGATGATGATGGTGATGATGGTG
>NW_023270231.1:18509108-18529754 GCF_011800145.1 Mirounga leonina | reverse complement strand
TGATGATGGTGATGGTGATGATGATGGTGATGATGGTGATGGTGATGGTGATAATGATGGTGATGATGGTGATGATGATGATGGTGATGATGATGGTGATGGTGATGATGATGATGGTGATGATGAAGGTGATGGTGATGATGATGGTGATGGTGATGGTGATGATGATGAAGGTGATGGTGATGATGATGGTGATGGTGATGATGGTGATGGTGATGATGACAATCTTTATTAAGCATTTACTGTGTGCCTGGAACTGTGCCTGGAACTGTGCTCATTCTCCTCTCTGGTGCTGTGTTGGCTGGATTATTGTACAAGCTGTCTCCACAGGGTACAAGCACAAGGCAGCTTGACTGCTTCCCTCCACTGCTACCCACACACTCTTGAGTGGCTCTCCTCTGCCTCTGGATGAATGTCTGGTGGGATCCATGACTTTCCTGTCACTCTCTGCTAATTAACAGTCTCTTTATCCAGGTTTTAAAAAGTCTGGGCCAGGGTAGTATCAGAACCCCAGACTTTTCATCGGACTCCCCTCCATGGGGGCCCCCATCTGGCCTGTGTGGAATTCTCCCATTTTCCCCATACCAAGGGTGCAGTTCACTCCCCACAAGGCCTTCTACCTCACCCTCTTGGGGGGTTGGCTACTTCCCCAGTTTTAGACTTTCCAGGCTAGGGTTAAAACAGGTCCTTACAGCCCTGAAAATCAAAGGAACACAAAACAACAAGCTGGTGAAATTGTCCCCTTACCTGCCCGCTACTTGTCTTGAGATGAGGTGCCATGATGGCACAGAGTTGGGGGGGTGGCACAGCATTCTGACCTTTCCTTCTAGAGAAGTCTGTGTACAGGCTTCTTCAGCTTCCCAGCTCTTTTCTTTCATACTCTAGAGATAAGTGATGAACTACATGTTGTGATATGTTAACAAGTCTTGCAAGGGGTCAAGCACCTGGCTTGAGGATGCCGGGGTCCTGGCATCTACTCTACGGTTCCCTACATTTAGGTCTCCGCTGAAGCCCAAGGCAGCAGGAAAATCTTGTCCAATTTCCTGCTTCATTCACATCAGCTTTATGAGTTGACTCAAAATTTCACCCTGTGATGGAGGGACTGCTATTGTTCCCATTTTACAGATGCAGAAACTGAGGCTAAAGGTCTCCATCCAGTAAACAGCACAGAAAGGGTGGATACAAGTCTGTCATACCCTAGCACACATGCTCCTTGTCACTATGCCACACTGCTTCTCATGCTGAGGGTGACTCATGCCGTACCATGTACAGCATCGGCAGGAGTAAAGGGGATTTTTCAGACAATATATTTAATCCACTCGTAGAGAAGCAATGCTTGCACTTGTGCAGTGGGCCCCTGTGAATGGCCCCTGACCCTGGGCCCTGCTGCTCTGGGCTTGCCAGCAAGCAGGCCCTGAAACTGGGGCCTTACCAGAAAGACCTCATCAGTCATTAGTCCAGAAGGTCAAACCCATCCATCTTTGTTCATGGATCAAGTGGTCTGAAGAAGAACAAATGCAGACCCACATTTCCAAGATGACATGGGGCAAGTTTCCATTTCATCTTAGGTGGTCACTCTCCCCAAGGATGAACAAATTGTTTCTTTGCGGGAAAAACAAACCAACAGACAACAATTTCAGTTATTACTGACTGCGTTTTCAGAATGAGGACAATCAAGTTCATGGGGACGTGACACTGAGTATTCTTAGGGTCACTGTTTTACAAGCCAACTCCCAGGCTTTTGAAACTCCAGTCTTTTCTCTCAAGAGTCAAGAAGTGACTTACTTTGAGCTATACCTTACCATCCCTCTGGAGCCGGGGAAAAGGCCTCAGTTACACATTGTTAGCATTTCAGGATAATATCCTACCATGAAAAACTTCCCAAAATACACAAAATTTTTTTCATTATATTTTTTTACCAATCAAAACAGCTATCAAGTGAGAATCTACAATATTTATAAATATAATTTTTTAAAAAAAGGTCCTCAATTTTGGAAAGGTTGAAAATCTGTTTTATTATTATTTGAAGATTTATTTATTAATTTAGGAGAGGCAGAGGGAGAGGGAGGGAGAGAATCTCAGGCAGACTCCCTGCTGAGCACAGAACCAGATGCCGGGCTCAGCCTCATGACTCTGAGATCACGACCTGAGCCGAAACCAAGAGACAGACGCTTAACCTACTGGGCCACCCAGGGGCCCCTGAAAATCTGTTTTAAAGTGCTTTGCACATTAGTATTTAACTATGGTTCTTCCAGACATAACAACAGGGCCATGCAAAGGTGCTTTGGGACAGCGCCTCCTCCTCTTTGAGCAGAGTAGGCATCCTAAACCATTAGCGCTGAGGTTGCCAGATTTACCAAGTGAACATTCAGGACACCCAGTTAAAATTGAATTTTTAGTAAACAACGAACAATTTTTTTTTTAGTGTTAAGTATGTTTTGTGCAATACTTGCAGTATCTGGCCACCCCTGTTAGGGTCCAAAGGGGACTCGGGCAAGGCATCCGGGACCTGGCCTGCCACTCACAGCTGGGGTTTGGCATTCTTTTCAACGTAAAAACAGTCTTTCAGATCATCAATGTGAGACAAGACCACTCTGCTCCCAGGATGGCTATCAAAACAAAAAACAAGACCCCTCAGTAATCATGTCTGAAATACAAGAGCATTGTCCAAACCACCAAACCCCAAACACCCCCATCTCCCTGCCGATAATGGCTGTCACTTCTTTACCAATGATAACTCCTGCCTTGCTCTGGGCTGCCCTCCCTGCAGAGAAGATTTATTGAGATGCCGAATCATAGAACGACACCACCTCCTCACAGCGTCCAATTCAGGGCAAAGCCTTGCTTCCTTAAATTCTCCCCCGAAAATCTCCTATCATAAGCCTAAACCTTTTAATCAGTCATTTCTAATATTCTCCTACTAAGATGCCCATGTGTCCTTAAGCTATACGTTCTTCCTCTCTTCTCGTATAATGAACCCGAAGTTCGTCACTACAGGTGTATTCCTGCTACTCTCTGGCCTCAAGACATAGACTGACATCCGAAATGCACCAACTGGGGACTGGGTAAGGGGAAGGTGGGGAGCTGTGGATGTGTTGCTCCCACAGTTAGCTGGCTGCCTCGGTGAATACCGAAGGCCTTCCGTACCTACCTGCCGCCTGGCACCCCTCAGCCTGACCTCAATGGTGGAGAATTCTTAGCTTCCTCTTTCAGTTCATTAGCTCTTCAGGTAACTTCATATGCTTGATGTCTCTACATAGTTCTGTTGCGGGCTTCCAATCTCCTGGAAACAGCCAGCGAAATGCTACAGTGGAAAGATTCCTAATGAATGGAGATACTGACCAAACATAACAATGACAAAGTAGCCATCACCGGGATGGCTCATTTAGCCAGAGGAAGAAGCATGCAAAGAAGAGGCAATGTGGAGGGTGGTTCGCAGTGCTGGCCTTGCTTCTGCCACCTGAGTTTCTGGCCTCCAGACCACAAGGACTGTCTGCTGTCAGATCCCCAATCACTGCGACACGGCCTTCCACCAGTCCCTGAAATTTGAACTCTTCTAAATGCTCTGGCTAACTACCTAATCACTATTTTTTTTAAAAGAACATTTTATTATGTTAACCAAACCTCTACTCTGCAATTAACTCTAATTACACAAGCAATTAAATTGGGAGTAAGATTATTTTGCAGTTTAAAGCTATTTATGCCGACACTAGGGTTTTTCTCTATCTAATTAATTCTTATTTCTTGGTTATAATTGTTATTTAATTAACAGACTTTCTGACTTTACCCGCATGGTTTGTTTGTTTTTTTTAATTTTATTATGTTATGTTAGTCACCATACAATACATCATTGGTTTTTGATGTGGTGATCCACGATCCATTGTCTTCATATAACACCCAGTGCTCCATGCAGTACGTGCCCTCCTTAATACCCATCACCAGGCTAACCCATCCCCCCTCCCCCCTCCCCTCTAGAACCCTGTTTGTTTCTCAGGTCCATAGTCTCTCATGGTTCATCTCTCCCTCCAATTCCCCCCCGCCATTTTCCCTTCCTTCTCCTAATGTCCTCTATGCTATCCCTTAGGTTCCACAAATAAGTGAAACCATATGATAATTGACTTTCTCTGCTTGACTTATTTCACTTAGCATAATCTCCTCCAGTCCCGCAAGGTTTTTTTAAGCAATTGTCTGTCCCCACGTTCACACACCTGAGCACATCACGTCTGCTCTGTTGGAGCATCCCAAAGCGGGGACAGAAGAATCGGCCAATTCTGTTGAGCTACTTGGAAGCGAAACTTGGGTTGGTTAATTTGTCACTCAAAGGTAGGGAGGAAATCATTCCAACACGTGCAGTGATATAATCTGTAGCATATCAAGTACTCTGATTAACGGCCCCAATCGCTGGTATGAAATCTGGGGTCCTCGGTGGGCTGGCTCAAGGTCCTAGAACTATCTCCAGTGTTTGAGACTATCCCAGTGGGGGCTGTTTGTACACCCACAGTGAGTTCACACAGGCTGCCTCAATTTGTTTCTGGGTGGAGTCATACCAATTTAGGGTGAATCTATCAACAATGGCTTTATGATAAGCGGTGGACTCAGGCCAGTCAAAAACTCTGATTGGATGTTGATGAAGTCATAGGACTAGGTGCCCGTAAGAGGGCTCAGGTTTGAGTAGGTAGAACCTATCAGTGGAGACAAATTTAGGAAGTGTTCCTTGGGTATGATATCCACGTGGTGACATCTTTTATTTATTTATTTATTTTTTTGGTTTGTTTTGTTTTTTGGTTTTTTTTTTGGTGACATCTTTTAAATGAAGGATTTCTATGACTCTCAATGCAAAAAACCCAGGTGTATCAGTGTCTAGGACCCGTGGAACATTTGAAGCTGTCCCCAACCTGTCTTTAACTTGTGTTCAGGTGGAGCACCCCCTTGCCCCCCCGCCCCGGCTGTGGTGGCCCTTCCTGAGAATGTATGCCTTCTCCCTGCCCTACTCTGCCATGACATTTTTCTAGATATCTGGACATTTGTGCTAGTGGCAGCAATTGCTAGGGCAGATGGGACCCGCCTTCAACAAACAGACACATCTGTCCCAGTCCTGCACTGCAAACAGGAAAATCCCAGGGATATCCCGTCCCCTGCATCCCAGCCACCACCTTCCTGCCCCAGACATCTCTCCCTAGGCCTGCAGAAAGGCTCTGAGAGTTTACAAAAGGTCTGATCGCTTTGTGTATGACCCCTTGTATGGCGCTTTCAGGGCTTTGGTGTCTTACACATGACAAAAAGCCTATTTACTGGGTTGAAGACTGAGGAAGAACTAGAATGGTTGGACAGCCCCTGCCCCCGCAGCGGGGCCCCCCCCCCCCCCCCCCCCGTGCACACCCGGCTCATTTTATCCCCTAGCAAACCTGCCTGAATACCTGCGTACAAGATCATGGATCCGGGCACACTTCATCTCAGGGAGTTACATATTATTGATTTCTCCTAGAACACGGCTCCATTTCAGGGTCTCTATCCCCACCCCTTAAGTGTCACCCCTCCTTTTATAAAAAAAGGGAATAAAGTCAGGTTTTGGGAACTATTTCTATCAGGATGGTCACCCCAAAGAATAGCCTCAGCTGGGCTCAGGGTTGGGGATCTTCATGGCCCTCCCAATCACCCCCCTCCTCTGCCCATCAGGACAGAACAAGTTTCTTACTTAACTCCTCTCTCCCAAAGCCATATGTAGGATTCTGTGGTTATTTCTCATTGGCATATTTCTCCTTAAAACCCAGTCAGACAGGAGAAGATCTGTCATTGACTGATCTCAATTATGGAGGCAAGTAAATTCATTATGTGGAAGCCCTTAGAGTTTATCTAAAAATGTCTTTATCTCATCTTCATTTTGAAAGATATTTTAATTGGATATAGTATTCTGGGTTAACTGATTTTTTCTTCCGGCATTTTAAGATGCTATCCAGTTGTCTTCTGTCTTCTGTGGCTTCTAGTAGATGTCCACCATCATTCATTTGCTGTTCCCCTATTTGTAACGTGTCTTTTCTCCTCTGGATGATTTTTTACAATTTTCCCTTTATCTTTTGCCTTCAGCAGTTTCATATGATGTGCCTAGGGGTGCTTTTATCTGTTGTTATACTGCCTCAGGTTTATTGAGACTTTTGGATCCATAGGTTCATGTTTTCACCATATTTGGGAATTGGTAAGTTGGGCATCTTCTTGCAATATTTTTTCTGCCTACTGTCTCTTCTTCCTGTCCTCTGGGTCTCCAATTACTCCTTTGTCAGACCATTTGATATTGTCCTATAGGTCCCTGAAACAGTGTTCATCAAGTTTTCAGTCTTTTTACTCTCACCCGTTATGCTAATTCCAACACCTGGGCCATCTCGGTGTCTGTTTCTACTGACTAATTTTTTTTCATGATACTGAGTCACAGGTTCCTTCTTCTTCGCCTGTCTAAGAAATTCTTACTGTTTTCTGGACGTTGTGGTTGATATATTATAGGGAGTCTGGGTTGTATTACTCCTTTTTAAAGGATGCAGGGTTTGCTTTGGCATGTAGTTGAAATACTTGCAGATGCCTATGATTCTATCAAGGTTGATTTCATTCTCTGACTTTGTCCATAGTCCTAGGATGTGGTCCTTCCTTTAAGACCTGGTCTGTACTTCTAAGACACTTTCCTTCTGAGGGTCTCCACTAAATGTGTGGGGTGCTCATGAGGTCTTTCCACTCTGATTGGGCCAGAAGTCAAGCCACTTTTTTTTTTAAAGATTTTATTTTTATTTATTTGACAGAGAGAGACACAGCGAGAGAGGGAACACAAGCAGGGGGAGTGGGAGAGGGAGAAGCAGGCTCCCCGCCTAGCAGGAAGCCCGATGCAGGACTGGATCCCAGGACCCTGGGATCGTGACCTGAGCCGAAGGCAGACGCTTAACGACTGAGCCACCCAGGTGCCCCAAGCCACTTTCTGATAAGCCATGTGGACTTTTGCCTATGCACGTGGAGTCCAGTCCTTGCCCAGAGGAACCCCCTTGCAGACTTTTGGGGCCTTTTCTCTGCCCGTCTTCCTCTCCTCTGGTACCCTGGCCTGCAAGTTCGGGTCACTTAGTAGCACTGAACTCTGATCTCTACCAATTCAGTTCAGGGAGATTGCTTTGCTCTTCTGTTTCCACCACCATGCATGGAGGCCCAGAGAGTGATCCCAGGCAAAAAGCCAAGGCAAAGATGGGCTTATCTTGTATGTTTTCCTTTTTCCAAGGATCACAATCTTGTACTGAGTATTGTCTAGTGCCCCAAAACAGTCACTTCATGTGTTTTCTACACTTTTATGTTTGTTAGTGGCAGGAAGTCAAACCCAGTATCAGTTACTCTGTCATGGCCAGAAATGGAAATTTCCTCCTTGCTCTTGATTTCATATCCAATCAGTCATAAAAGCTGTAAGTCGTTAGTGCTCTATACCAACAGTTCTGGTTTTCCACCTTTAGGGCACAAGAGAGGATCATACCTTCTAGCCCCTGGAGTTGGTCATGGCTACCATGTCACTTGTTGAGCTAAATGAAAGTAAGTAAAAGTGATCTGTGTCTTTTCTAGGTAGAATCATTTAAAAACCAGTGTGCATTTCACCATATTCCTGCCTCTGTGATTGGCCATATGTCACATAGTAGAAATGCTATCAGCCTGGGTCTCTAAATGAATATGATGCAGAACAGAATCCCCTAAAAATCCCCTAAAAAATCTTTGGGTTTTTTTAAGCTACTGGGGTTTGGAGGATTGTTGGACCCTGCAGCAAAATCTAACCAGTTCTAACTAATAAAAAGTCCCATCATTTCTACTCCCCAAATTTCTCTCAACACATTTCTTCCTTTTCAACCCCACTTAATCCTCATCATCTCCCACCAACACTTCCTTCAGTGTCTCTACCTCCTTCCCATCTTCAGAGGCCCTTCAGTGACGGTTCTTAAACAAATGCTGGTGATATTATCCCCTTTTAATTACAAATCCAGGATGTCTCCCCACTTCCCTAAAAATGACACTTTTGCCCTGGCATCAAGACTCATCACAGTCTGGCTTCAACAAACCATTTCAGCCTTAGGTCCAGCAAACCCACGTACTCTCTGCCTAGGTCATGTGAGTATTGCTTCTTCCTCAAACATGAGTGCCCTTCTCTTTCACCTCATCGCACTTTAGTGCATGCTGTTCCTAGTGCCGGAGATGCTGTTCTTTCAACTTTTCTGCTTGACAAATTCATCTTTCCAGTTCCAGCTTAGATAGCATCTACACTGTGAGGTTCTCCTTCTCCTTAACCCCTCCCTCGGCTTGTGGGATTTGTATGCCAATCTTTCCTCCTCCTTTACTGCTCTTCATATTTTAAGATCTCAGAGATTATTACTGGATGTGGTGGCTGAGCCTGGCCCTCGTTGGTATTACATTTGGCCCGCACACTAATTTTTTTAAAAGGTGGAATTATTTGGAAAAATGTCGGGATTAGGGAATTTCATAGACACAAAACTACATTTGGGTTGCTCTTTAGAAATCAGAAGATCCGGCCATCCTGGGCTGCTTTATTGCTTGGCAACAATCTGGTAGAGCCAAGTTCCTATTCTCCTCTCAGATGGGGAGCATGCATCCTGATTTGCAGGTCATCCCAGTTTCATCCAGGCACACCAACCTGGTTGTTAACCCCTGCAAGGTGGAATTGTGTTTTATTCATGCCTGAACACTTTTGGATCTATTACAGTAAATCGTGTTTAGTAGATGCACGTGCGTGTGCATGCACACATGGACGCACACACACACACATCACAAGCACGGGTAATCACTGTCTTCCTGGAGTACGTTCGCTAAAAGTGGGTCCTCCCCAGTCATTTTGATATGTGGACATAACCACTGTTAAATCTATGATGAGAGAATATTATAGAGAAAGTAAAGTAAAAGCCAAACCAGGGAATGTTGAGAGAGGACCCTCCAAGCGTACTGCCATTTTGTGTGTTATTTACCTGGCAGCCAATATTATAGACAGTGATCCAGGTTTTGAGGCTCATCCTAATGGCATAATGTGCCTATCTCTCTCTGTGTGTCTGTCTACAGTTAACTGTTTATCTCTCATACACGCATAGCTCCCTACCTACCTGTGAGCGTCCATGTACATATATACCCGACCCTCTCTCATTTCCGCAAATCAGCTTTCGCCCGACTTTGTATGTCATCTAAGGCTATTTGCACAGTGGAGAAGGAAGGTGAAAGACGGTCGATGAGCCAAGCTGGTTTTTAATCTTTCTGGCACAAAAAAGAGAGAAGAGACTAAAAACAACCTTCACACGCCTAAACACAGAGTCTAGACTATGTGAGGAAGTCATTTGGGATATTAGGCACTTGGGTGACAGAATCCAACACGTCAACTTGTATGCCATGCTGTTAATGTTGGTACTTCTTGGTTGTTATTCAAGTTCACTTTAAATAACACCAGATTTTTTTAATTACTCACTTTTGCCCGTCTGGATTTGAAGTAATGGAGAAAAACGAGACAGCAGGAGTTGGGTTTTTCTTTCTTTCTTTCTTTCTTTTTTTTTTTTTCATCTCAGAATGTATTTTTATCTTTCTCCTGGAGCCATTTCCTCCCGGGTGTTGTGTGAAGTATTACATAATGAAACAATCATACCATGGCATTTTTCCCTCCTCAGGCTTCAGGGGATACAAGACTTTGCGAATGAGACAGATTAAATGTAACCTTTAATTGCCAAAATGGTATGCTAAATAAGCTAAGGCTTATATCTCTCAAAAGAGAACAGACAGTAAAGGCTTGCAGGTCTCAAAGGCATACTTCTTTTTTTTTTCCTATTTTTTTATTGTGGTAAAATACACATGACATAAAGTTTACCATCTTAGCCATTTTTAAGTGTCCAGTTCAGGGGCATTAAGTCTATTCACGTTGCTGTGCAACCATCCCCACCTCCATCTCCAGAACTCTTAATCTTCCCAAACTGAAACTTTGTCCCCAGTTAAACAGCCCCCCACCCTGGCCCCCGGCCCCTGATAACTTCCTTTCCTCTTTCTGTCTCTATGTTTCTGACTGCTCAAGGAACCTCAGAGAAGCGGAATCATACAATATTCGTCTTTTCGTAACCGGCTTATTTCAGTCAGCATCATGTCCTCCAGGTTCATCCATGTAACAGGTGTCAGAATGTCCTTCGTTTTTAAGGCTGGACAAAACTCATATATATACAGTATGTATGTGCCATATTTTGCTTATCCATTCATTTGTCCATAGACGCTTGGGTTACTTCCATTTTTTAGCTACTGTGAACAATGTTGTTGGCAATAGATGTGCAGCTATCTCTCTGGCCGCTTTCAATTCTTTCGGGTCCATCCCCAGAAGTGGAATTGCTGGATCATATAATAATTCTATTTTTAACTTTTTGTGGAAACTGCCATTGCAGTTCCACAGCTGCACCACTTTATATTCCCACCAGCAATGCACAGGGTTCCAGTTTCTCCACATCCTCGCCAAGATGTATTATTTTCTGTGTTTTTTTTGTTTTTTGTTTTTTTTTGATAACAGCTACCAGAATGTGTGTGAAGTGGTGTCTCATTGATTTGCATTTCCCTAACGATTAGTGATATTGAGCACTTTTTCATGTGCTTATTGGCCATTTGTATATCCTCTTTGGAGAAGGTCTATTCAAGTCTTTTGTCCAAAGCATACTTTTTTGTGATGATATCCCCACTCTGGGGGAGGAGGGTCACAGGAGAAGGGCACTCAGGTGCACTGGGCACTCCTCATGGCCAGGTCCCGTGCCAAGCTTCAGGGTTCCCTGATAAACTCATCAGCGGGGGCGGGGGGCGGTTCTCAAGACAGGGAGCATCATCAAGGAGGGGGCAGAGAACCCTTCAGAGGGGATCGCAGTGACAGACACATGAGACTCTCTGGGGGCGGGGTGCCTGCCGAGAAGGAGCGAGGTGGGGTGGAGGACAGGAGTCCAGGAGAGAGGTAAACCCCTTGCGGGGTGAGCTTCAGGAGGCAGTTGCTGCAGTGGGTAAGAGCTGGACCCTGCAGCACAGTGTAATAGCTCTGTGACTTTGAGCAAGTCACTCGCCTTTAGAAGCCTCCAGAGTCATCTGTAGAATAGGAATAATAATGTCCACTGCATGGCGTGGCTCAGAGAACTAAATGAGATCATGTCAACAAAATGTTTTGCAAATGTCAGGCTAATAGCTGATGCCCAGGGAAAGGTAGTTTTCTTAGTGTTTTCCAGAACCCTGGGCTTCTAAGAACTGCAAGTTCAGGTCAGTCAGACTCCAGATGCTTTGTTACATGCACCATACTCTGCAAAAATCTGTTATATCCATGGAAGGCAATGCATACAGATCTTTAGTAGAGGTTCAAAGTTTCTCATGTCAGTGCGCTGCCCTACATCTTGCTGTTATCCCGGTGCAGCCTGAAGAATTCCGAGCCCAGGTGTATCGGTCTGGAAGGACAATATCGGGATCAATGGTTTCAATGAAAACTGAGGCAAGGGAGAAACAACTTTTCCTGAGTGGCTGCTCTGTACCAGGCACTGTACCAGGGCTCTGTGCATGGGATCTCATCATGACTCCCAACCTCCGATAAGGTAAAGAATTTTACTTCCATGTTACAGGAGAGAAAACTGAGACTTGGACAGGGAGCCCTTGCAAAAGGTCAGGGGAACGGGAACAGTGGCACAAGGATGTGACTTTGGTTCTGCCTTGATTCTAGAACCACTGATCGGGCTGCCTGGGTGGCTCAGTCGGTTAAGCATCTGACTCTTGATTTCGACTCAGGTCATGATATCGGGGTCATAAGATAGATGGAGTCTGCTTGAGATTCTCTCTCTCCCTCTCCCTCTGCCTCTCCCCACTCTCTCTCTCAAATAAATAAATCTCTAAAAACATAAAACCACTGATCTTCCCATTCGTCTATTTTCTATATTAGATAAATCATGTTTTAGGATTTATATTAGACATGTTTACAGATTATTGGTCTATCTTGGCACTTGGTGTCATGATTAGACTATAGAGCTCAGCCACATCCATTTTTTCTTCGACTTTCCTCCTACCTTTCCCCTTTTAATATCCTTCTCTAATTTAAAATTCCTTCCTCTCTTATAAGCCTATTTTCCCTGGATCTCCCCCGGGAGAGGTGGAGGGAGCATCCCAGAGGGATTTGCCGTTTTGTGTTTGGATACATGGTCCCTGAGGACAGCCCGCTGCTATGCTGATGAGCAGGCCACTTACTGGGCAGGCGATGGCTTTTCCCGTTCTGAGGGTCAGGAACAGCACAAAGCAGCCCCAGGGGAGAAATGACCGGGGGCTTTCCGATTCCTTTGGGAGTCGCAGAGGGCACTAGGGGTGAGAAGAGAGGAAAGGGGGCCCGTGAGGGGAGGACATGGCAGGAGCACAGGCACAGGGCATCCCTCAGCCCCGCCCTAGCCTCTGGTCAACCTCCATTTCCCTAGAGCTGCCAAAGATCTACCGTGCTTGTTAATGACCAAGGGTCACAAACTCAGGTGTCTATGGGCTGGGCAAGTTCCCCAAATGAGTGGTGGGGATCAAATGTATCAATTTACTTTCACGGCGTTACTGCCTCTTTGATTGGCCCTCAAAAACAAACCTGGTGGCAATTTTGCTTCCTTTTCAGTTCATTAAACTTTTCATCACTCATCTTTTCTGTATACTAGATAGAGTTTTTTTTTTTTTTTTTTTTTTTGATGGCATCTTCAGTTGTAGTCTTTCCATAGAGGCTCACCTTATCTGCATATGAAACTCATAAGAATATTTTTAACTTCCACCAGAAAAATGTTCTCCAATTTTTCTCGAAACACATGGCTCTTTTTTTCCTCAACGGTTTGTCTGTCTCTTGTGGTAGACGCGTGGGAGCAGAGAAATGGTCCCCTTCCAAAGGCAGAGCATCAGTGCAAGTGATCAACTGTCATCGTGACATGAGCTCTGGGTCAGGGAGACAATAAGGAGTGGCGGGGACTGCGGAGATAGGCCCTGCTTGAGGGGGCGCCTACTACTCAGCTCCAGCTAAAGCCTGGCAGCAGGGAATCCTGGCCCAGTGTGACCAGGTCTTTGGATTTTTCAAGAGAAACCAGGAATTCTGAGTTTTAGGCAAAAATCTCCTGGTTAGTATATAATGGTTACTTATTAAAAAAAAAAAAAAAGACCACAGCACTGTGTGAGGTCAACCAAATAGTTGTGCAGGTCCCATCCACCTTACGGATGGTTGCTCTGTGACTTGTGTAGGCTGTTGGGTTACACTGCTTCACCTCAGAATCACCTCTGCCCCTGCTGCTGATGCACCCCCCTGATCTTATGCTGTCAGCAATTTCTCCTACAGAACTGGGAACGTTTTGTGGCATTTCACACTATTTACTACTCTTTCCTTCTAGAAATTCTCTTCTTCTTCATTCTGCTCCATTGCCTCTGAGTTGACATGAGATCATTCATGCTTGCCACAGACCAGTGCTTCCAAGCTTGGCCTCCTAAGAACCACAATTCGTCTCACGCGTGTATGCTTGCACTATTACTGTTTACTTAGCATTGTTCTCTAAATATACTCATTTTCTTATTTAAATAAACTTATATTTAAGGAAACCTACGCCGTTATAGAAACTGGAAAACCAGCATTACTTGTTATGTTTGTCTGCATCTCACCCTAATACTAGCTGTCGGGACAGACAATCCCCAGACCTCAGGGGGCTACGCACAATAAAAGTGTATTTGTACTTAATGTATTAAAAATCCCTGTTTGTGCAAAGTCCAAAGCAGATGTTTCTGAATAGGCGTTTCCCTTCTTTCTGGTGAAACCACCATCTCAACACTTGGGATCCAGGGCCCACCACTGAAGGGAAAGAGAGTTCACGGTGAAAGCGCAGCAGACATGTGGCCACCTTGACTCCAACATGACATACTTCACTTCTGCTTACATTTCACTCTGGTCAGAACTAATTGCATGGTCTTTCCCAGATTCAAGGGGGCCAGAAATGTAGGCACTGCCCGGGCAGTCACTTTGCAGCAACAACTGTACCGTGGGAGAGAGGCACAAATCTAAGCGGTCGGTGAACCATTTCTGCCTCACCAGCCATCCAAAGCAACAGGAACAGAAAATATGATGAAGAGTCTTGGCTCTTCACATTCCCTATCCCCATCTCTGAAATCTGTCTTCATACTGTTGAATCAGAGAGATGCTAAAAAGAGCCTTCCCTTTGCCCCTGGTTCCCTTCCCCTAAGTCTTCGAGGTTCCTGCCCTGGCTGGAGGTAGAGGCTGCATTTGAAATGAGACTTGAGGCCAACCAAGATGTAAACCTAGCCAGGCTGCATTGACAGCCCCTGCCCCTCCTGCCCCCAGCCCTCTGAGCCCACCACTGAAAATCAACTCCCCACCACCAGGGGCCCCCGCCACTCCCTGGGAAACATTCCTAGAAGCTGAGGAACCTCAAAGCTTGGTCATCAGCTCAACTCAGTCAGTGATGTCATCCTTCCACCCTATGCCAACTCTGCTTCCCCAGAAGCAACCCAAAGTGGGCTTGGGGCATTGCACCCCGTGGGCCCCCTCTCCTGGAAGTTCTCTTCCCCTTGAATTCCTCGACATTCACTCTCCTGGTTTTCCTTTTATATCAGTGACTGAATTCTTATATTCTAATATACTCTCTCTTATAAAACGGGTCTGTGCTAAAAAGTTGGAAGTCAAAGATCTCATCCACTTCCTTCTGTAAGCAAAGAAACTGAGGGCATCCAGAAGATTAGGGATGTGGTCTCCTTACCTCTTATGGACTGAACTGTGTCCCCCCACCCCCAAATGTATATGTTGAAGCCCTAGCACCCAAGGTGACTGTATTTAGAGACAGGGTCTTGAAAGAGATTGTTAAAGTTTAATGAAGTCATAAGGGTAGGGCCGTAATCCCACGTGACTGGTGTCCTTATAAGCAAGGGAAGAGACACTGAGGACAGGCACACATGGAGGAAAGACTGTGCCAGGGTGCAGGGATGAGGCAGCTGCCTGCAAGCCAGGGAGAGAGGCCTGAGAAGTAAGCAACCCGGGTGATACCTTCTAAAAGCATCCCGTTGCATGTAGGAGAAGATCTGGACTCCCTGCCCCAGTGTGGCCCCATCTAGGCCTCAGAACAGTCTGCCACTCACTAGTCCTTTTGCCTGGAATATTCTTCTAAAATACTCGGCTCACAGCAGGCTCCTTTTACCTTCCTTGGGCCTCAGCTCAAATGTTACCTGCAGGGCCTGGCCTTGACTCCAGCCTGCCTATGCCCTTCTATGGATGCATGCTCTCTATCATAGTTTTCCAATTTCTTAAAATTCATAACGCTTATCAGAATCTGAGATCATTGCATATGTATTTATTTTTGTTTATTTTCGGTCTCCCTGTTTCGAATCTGCACACTAGATTCTCCCACCTCTAGAACACTGCCTATAATAGAGAAGGTGCTAGGAGAATGATCTCTGAACAGGTGCATGAGTGAATGAGCACACAGGTGGATGAGAGGCTCCCGTCTGAGGATCCGGTGAGAGCAGCATTCGCCGGAGTCAGGAGAGATGATTGGGATGCTCTGAGATGAAATGCTTTTCTGGGTGCTGGCTTCCTTCATCCCTAGTAGACTCCACGTAGGTGCAGATACGTTATCAATGACATGAAAACAGAACAAAATGGAACTTTAGCAGAGGCTTTTAGTCAGGTTCCAAGGAAATAAGCATTTTATTCAGGGCTGAGTGAAATAACTAAGGTAGATTGGGAAAAAGACAAACAAACTAAAAGAAAAGTAAACTAGATAGATAGATAGATAGAGGATAGATAGATAGATAGATAGATAGATAGATAGATAGATAGATATAAAGGGTGTGGGCCTGGTAGCTAAGTCACGTGATATGTGTATCTTGGTTGTCCTTTGCTGAGAAGTCTACCAGATATCTAGACCTGTGGGTCCTATCCAAGACCACTGTGGTAGACTGGCCTCGATTCCTTACCCTCCCAGTGTCCACACCCTCTGCCATGTGACTATCAAGTCTCCCACACAAGGGGAAGGTCCTTCTTTACCCCTGTGACATTGGGCTTGGCCATGTCATATTTATTCTGGCCAGTGGATTGTCAGTAGAAGTGACACCATGGGGATTTCAAAGTGCATTTGCACCCTGGGCTATGTTCTCATATCTCTGCCGCTTCCATGAGAAGAATGTGCCTATTGGTCCCAAGAAGATGAAAGACAGTTGGAAGAGAGTCATCACAGCCAACTCTAGCCTATATAAGCTGATCTCCAGCTCACCCACAGGCACTTGAAACAGAGTAAATCTTCGTTTTAAGCCACTGAGTTTGAGAGTGGCTTTTCACACAGTAGTAGCTGGCTGATAGAGCCATTTGGTTCGAGACACCCCTTGAAGATGGGCCTCCGGGGCACACAACCCATGGCACTCATTTTGAATCTCTGACCTAGTCCACTTCACTCTGTGCTTTATTATCTCTGCTCAACCTTCCTGGTTCTGAGCTGGTGGTTGATGCCCATTGGTCCATTGGTGGCGATCTCTCTGCTTGTATCTGTTGCTTGCTTCCACATGTCTGGGTCCACGATCTAGCTGCCCTCCCAAACCCTGATGCTGGTTTCTCTTTGGCTCTCTGGCTTTGCTTACTGCGGGAAAACACCCTCCCAGTCCAGCCAGGGCCCTGGTTTGGAGCTCTGTGGTCCTTCCCTCACCAATGCAAGACACAAATGGAAGGCAGCCGTGGAACCTCCCGGGCACCTGGGCTGTCACATGGGGCTCTGACTCCTGACATGCCACTGATGGAGCCAACCCATTAATAGTGCCCACTGAAACCTCTTTCTGGGACTGGATCAACCTAATGCAGATAAGAACCTCAATTTTCATAGAGACATTTATAAAGATAAACAGGCCCAACGACCGGATTTTTATTTTCTCCTTACCTCAGAGGACCTTAGCACATAAGATAAAAATTTCTGTTAGAAATTTAATTCCCATGTGTTTCTCCTATTTCTCTTCCCTTCTTTGTGGCTTCAGAGGACTTCAGGCTCCCTCTCTGAGGTGCTCCATCGGAGATGCATGTGGGGATAGAGATTGCCGTAGTAGAGATAAGAACAGCGGCAGCCTGCCCCACGCCCAGCCCGGCATTCGCTTTAATGTCTGCGAAACTGCTTTGGCCCTCCCTTGCAGTCCCGACAAGACTTTTTCAACACTGATCCCCACCTACCGTTGGCTCCCAGGCCCTTCTTCCTTGCTTCGAATCCAAATACTCTGTCCAATCTGCTAATGAGACAGCTGCTCTTTTCTTTTTCTTTCTTTTTTTAAAAATTTAATTTTATTATGTTATGTTAATCACCATACATTACATCATTAGTTTTTGATGCAGTGTTCCGTGATTCATTATTTGTGCATAACACCCAGTGCTCCATGCAGTACGTGCCCTCTTTAATACCCATCACCAGGCTAACCCATCCCCCCACTCCCCTCCCCTCTAGAACCCTCAGTTTGTTTCTCAGACTCCATTGTCTCTCATGGTTCGTCTCCCTCTCCGATTCCCCACCCCCCTTCATTTTTCCCTTCCTTCTCTTAATGTCCTCCATGCTATTTATGTTCCACAAATAAGTGAAACCATATGATAATTGACTTTCTCTGCTTTTCTTTAAAGTTCCACACACACTATTTGTCCAGGTCTGTTCTCCTTAGAAAGCTTCCCGGTCTTTCCATTGCCTTCAGACTGAAGTGCAAACTCGAAGCAAGGCCTCCAAGGTCCTCATGACCTGCCATCTCTGATCTCCACCCCTGAGACACTCAATATTCCCATTTTCCCATCTCCATAATGTTTCTTGGCCTCTGGACCCCACCATGACAGTGTCTGGGGAGCGCATTTGATGCATTTGCATGTATCTTCGTGCATCCAGCCTAGGTCACTATCTGAAGAAAAGCAACTTCACAGAATGACCAAGATCACAGGCTTTGCAGACCTAGGTTCAAGGCCAGTCTGTGATTCCTTTGGGCAATGACTTAGAGTCTCTTCATGTGCAAAGCAGGGACAATGTCACTTCCCAGGATTAAAAGAGACAATGCCTGACACAGAGTAAGTGCGCAATAGATGCTAATAAAATTAACATTGTCGAAGGGCTTGTTCTATGCCAGGCATTGTGCTAAGTAATTTAAACATGTTAACTTTTTTAGTCTTCCCGATGACCTTATAAAGTAGGTGCCGCTGTCATCCCCATTTGACAGATGAGGAAACAGAGGCACTGAATGTTTAAGTAGCACGCCCAAAGTTACTACCAAGCTTTGCACCCAGGCAGTGTGACCCCGGGGGTCCACAATGCTACTCTGCCTCTTAATGCTTGCTGCCAATATGGCCAATGACATTGTCCCCATGCCTTGAGAAGAGCTCTTTCTTTGCATTGCCTATAATCCTTAGCATAGGGCCTTGCGTATATGAAAGAGTGGAAGAAGTCCCATCTTTTGAGCTCCTACTATGCATCAGGCACCTTTCAGGTATTATCGAATGCAGCTAGGCTGGAATTATCTTCATTTTCAGATGAGGAAAATGAGGCTCAGAAAGGGGAGGTGGCCTATTCAGGGTCACCCAGCTTATAATTTTCAGAACCAGGTTTTGATTTGAAACCTATCCCTATATGACTCCAAAGGTCATGCTGTTTGCAGCACTCTCAACAGGAAAATAAATGCGGGTTGGCAGTCTTGTCATACCAGGGTGAGAATGGGCCATTTACTTCTACCCTGGGGAGTTTCCCAGTGGGATGTAGAATAAAGGGAAGTGGGTTGGAAGCATTAGGATCTTGATTCTACTCCTGCTCCCTATGGGTAATAGCTGTGTGGCCTTACTCAAGTCTCCTCCCCTCTCTGGGCCTTTTATCCTCGTATATAAGGTGAGAGAATTATAATTTATTCCTGAGAGAGCTTGTTTAAATTTCCTCTTGCCTTCTCCAGGTGCTTCTAAGTAATGATGCCAGAGTTGCTCCTTTTCAAGAAAGAGGCTCAGAATCACATACTCATTGGAGAAGTATGCTTTCCTCATGTGAAAGTAGACTGTGTTTGGTCCCAAAGAAACTTGTTAGGTGTACTCTCCCTGGGACATTCAGGGAGAACCTGATGGTAGTCATGGAAGATGCAGAAACTGGACTGTAGATGCCTCTCTATTCTCCTGCTCAAAGCCTGGGTGGGACAAGCCCTCCACTAACACCCAGATGAAGCCAGGCATAGCAAATGTGCTTGAGTCTGGAAAACAATGAGGGTCTGGATTCTCCTGTTGTAAAGAGTTTCCCTAGGGAAAAGGGTGGAAATGTTGGACAACAGGCAGTGTATTAGTGAGGATAGGTTATGTTATGCTGCAGTAACAGATCAAATGCAGAATCTCAAGAGTTTAATATAAAATAAAAATAAAAATATCTATCTGTATATATTAATAAAAATATATATTAATAAAAATTCAGGGTAAGCCATTCTCTTCCAGGTAGGGCCATAGGCTGCACCCATCTCATGTCTCTGCCATCCTGTGGCCCCAAGGCTTCCCTGACATCATCCAGCCAGCAGTTGGGGTTCAGAAGATAGAGTTAAGGAATAAGAAAGCATACTTGAGAGGCACCTACAGATGGCTGGCCTGCACCTACCTTGGGTGGAACAAGAGAACAGGTCAGTTGCAGTCTTCCTTCCACGTACAGGGATAGGAGCTGATGTAAACTTGCCATGGAAGAATTTATTAAAACCTCAAAAAATCATTTAACTCACTTTAAAGTCAGAATTTTCCAAAGCTTCCTTTCCCTTAGTTTCAGAGACGAGTCTGCCCCTTTGCCACATCCTGCCTTGTGCCCTGGAGTAGGTCCCCTCACCTGTCTCAGCCTCTATTTCCCTATTTGTAATATGACCACCACAGCCTCCTCAGCTGGATTTTTGAGAGGCTTATAGAAGATAATGAATGTGGAAGTGCTCAGGATGTTGCCAAGCAGGCCGAGTACCTGAAGCGCTTTTAGCACACCTAGAATGCATTCTCCCAGTTCAGCATGGACTCCCTTTCCATTATCTCAGCAGCAAGCCTTTGTCAGATAAAAACCCTATGTGACTTGCCTTTGCAACACATTTTCTTTAAAAATCTTTTTTCTTTTCAGGAGATAGAGGCAGGTGGCACGCTGTGTAAACCGTGAAAAAAAATGATGAAAATATCTGCAAGTCCTGTGCAGTCTCCAAATATTTCAACATAAATATTTGCTGGAGGTTGGTCCAACTTCCCAGTCCAAGAGGAGGACAGAAGGTGAGCTTCGAGCTATGTGGGAGCAAATCTCCTGGAAATCTGTTTCTTGGTGGGAGACTCAGTGAATGTTGTACAACCTGAAAGGTCTCAATTTAAAGCCTGATCCTCCCTCTGTGCAGCAAAAGGATGCCATGATTGAGTGAGGTGTCTTTTCCCAGCTAGTCATTGCAGCCACGCCATGCCTCCACACCAGCACACATGCTGTCCTCTGCTAGGACTGCCCTTTCCCACCCTGTGTGCTTGAGGATCCTTTATTCATCCTCTGAGAAAGATGAGACTAAGAGGACTTCTCTGGAATGCCTTTCTTAACTGCCCCATCCCCAGAATTTCTACTCATCCCCCTCTGCTCTTATCATCACCACCATGACCAC